>NC_136410.1:31490733-31500733 GCF_051521515.1 Lactuca serriola
TACCCGGAACCGAACCGGAACCGGTTCCTATATACCGGTCCGGTTTTCGGTTCTACAAAATCCCGTTAACCGGTTCCGGGTTTTCCGGGTCCGGGTCCATCCGGTCCGGGATTGGACACACTTTCATCCCTACTCCTAAGTGCTTTCTAAGTTTGTAACCATGGAATGATTTTCCATAATAGCATAAAGACACAGGTGTAACATTTTTAAACACTAAATGATGAAGAAAAATCACCTTTTGATGATAGCAAGAATGGTCCACTCTTGTAAACCTATAAATCATGGATAGATAGTTACAACAAAACTCAAACTCAACCTGTGGTATAATAAGATAACAGAAATTGTTCCTGCTAACAGTGCATGGGCATTTCCGTCAATATCATTTTGTATTTTAAAAAGGCATAATAGGACAAATTGTTATTACTCTGTTTCAAGATTTTTCCTTCATACACAACATTCTTATACACCCAAAATCTGACATTTGTAAGTGGAATCATAATCTTATATCTGTACAATTACCATGTCAATTTAATTTGGAAGGTACATAAATTCAAACAAATACTCACATTGTATGAAATTCAAAATTTCAAGCAAATTGACAGGTACCTAATTATGTCTTCAGTCTTAAAGTATTTCGAGATATTCCTTACTACCACTTTAGTTTTCGCTAACATCTTCAAAGACAACGTCATTTCTACAAAAAACAATTAGGTAAAATTATCTTCCAACTAATGTATGTTCTGTTAAAAAAACTTAGATTAACAAAGATATAGATCATTTCTTACCGAACATTTTTCCGTCTTCAACCCCCAATGTTTCGTTTCTTCATTCTCTGAGTTCTACATCGGATATTAATCAACATAAGTTTCTCTTTAGTTTAAATTTCTTCTATGGTTGTATATCCGTATCTACCTTCATCGATAGCAATGGAGAAACTTACATACCCTTTCTGAAATGAATACGAGGCGATGTTTCAGGTGCTGGCGGAAATATCGATTTGGAGATAATTCTAGGTCTTCGTTTCTATTATAGTCAGTGGGGATAGGGTTGCCTGATAAGTGATAAGTTTTTGGTGGGTATTTTGGTTAAATAAAAATTAATATTTTTGTAAATAAAAACATTATATACATAAAAACACTTATAAGAATTGTTCAAATATTTTTTTTTCTCATTTTCTCTATTAAAAATATTTACATAACTTTCAATGGTATATATCCCTAATTAGTATTACTTATTAAATTTTTTTATGATCATTGCTCAACAATTAAATTATAATTAAATAAAATTATTTTTAACTTTCTCATCCGTGGTATCCACGGGTTATATCCTAGTAAATAAATAAATAAATAAACACCCAACGGTTTGGGTTTTAATTTTTTAAAAACCGAAATATAGGGTTTGGTTTCGGTTTACAAAATGTAAAAACTGACAAAAATCGAACAAAACCATATATATATATATATATATATATATATATATATATATATATATATATATGTGTGTGTGTGTGTGTGTGCGTGTGTGTGTATTTTGCGAAGAAATAACAAAAACAACATGTAGTTCGCATGGTAAGCACTTCCCTCTGACATCCCAAAATTTTGGTCAAAGACAAAGAACAATCAATTCACAGTAAATCTCTTTGTAATTTGACCCGTTGGATTTTAGTGAATCTAATGTAAAATAAATGACTTCATTTTAACTATTATAAGATACCATATGATATCTTACTTCCAAATGTGTAAACTAACAAACGAATCAAACAGCTCAAACTCCAACCCTAGTTAATGCGTCTAAGAAACTGGATATTCAATTAAGCAGTTGTGAGCATAATAAACATTTTATATCATAGTAAATGTTCTCATGTTTCAAAAAATATAAAGAACATCTAAAACGGCGTTCGTATGCAAAAGATAAGACGGTTATAAAAAAACCAGTAAAACACCGACTTTCTTTAAACTGCTAAAACCGAATCCATCCGTTGAGACACTTGAACACCTCCTTCGTAAATTCCAAGAACATTTTTTGGTCTCAGTTTATCGTCTAATATTTAATTTCATACTTACAATATTCTTAGCGAAAATATTTGCAAAAGTCGAAAAATCAAGTGTTCAGGTCATTTAGACGTGAAACTTTAAACGCGATTTCCCAGAGTTCTATAACTCGAAAAAATTAATCCGTTCGCGTTTTTGGAATCCTTGAACTCGGTTCTATCTAACGACACTTTCAAAAAAAATCTCGATGTTGGGATCTCGGTACACCAAATTATGTTTGTTTTGGGCAATTAAAGGGATTAAGACCTCAGTGTGGGGCACACAAGGGCATGATACACTCAAAAATATGATTCTTCTTTAGTATTTCTCTTCCCTCTAATGTGCACACTTCAACTATCAAGTACAAAGCATGGTTGTGAAGCATGACTTCCAAGGGTGTGGGTGTTCATTTTACACTATAACAGAGAGGCTTTTCCACTTCATTTTAACACAAAAATTCATCAACTTAAACCTCTCAATACCTCTATCTATCTATCTATCTATCTCTCTTTCTCTCTCTCTCTCTCTCTCTCTCTCTCTCTCTCTCTCTCTCTCCTGGTTATTAGATTTACACCCAGCACCACCATATACCACCACCAACCTCCACCTTGTTTTCCTATTTTTATTGACCCAACAGCCCCTAAACACTCTCTTGATCACCATCATCAGCTCCCCTCTCTTCCCCTAATCGAGTTCTGCCAAGAAAGAACAAAGAAAACAGGGCAGCAGCCTTGCTGCCACCTTACTACCACCAACGAGCAACCCCACCACCACCCTATGACGTTGTTGTTGTTGTTGCCTCCCTCCACCGTAAGCCACCCTCCTCATTACTTTAATTATATTTTCATTTTACTTTTTTCCTTTAATCGCAAAATAATATAAATAATAATCTTTTTTTACACACATATCAAGTCTTCTACTATTCAAAGTTCATTTTATTTGTATAAAACTACCCCACTCTCAAAATTTCTTTTTCAAATCAAGTCCAATTATCCCAAATTCTCATTCCAAAATAATTCCCAAACCCTCCCCTAAAAATTCTTTTCAAAACAAATCCCAAACACCCAAACTTTCATTTCAAATAAATTCCTAAACTCCTTCCTTGACAAATTCTTACAAAATAAGTCCTAACTCCTTAAAGTTTAATTCCAAATATTTAAATAACCCCCCTCCCATGGAAACTGTTTACAAAATAAATCCAAAACCCCAAAGTTTGATTTAAATAAACCACTTTAGTCCCTCATTTCAAAATGCTTAACAAAATTGGTCCTATTCAATTTATTTATTTTAACAACTCAACCCTATAGTTTGATTATTTTACCAAACCAACCCCATACTTAGTAACTAATACCAAATATATCCTTTGGTTAAATAGGTAATTAAGTTAATCCCGACAGTTCGTTTTAGAAGCGACACATTTCAGTTTCTCGCATCAAATACTCGAAACTAATCAACAACCACAAGTTAAGGTGAGTGTTACGGCCATCTTTTATATATTTTTGGGAAGAACACAATACTATTTATGCTAGATAATGCAAAAATACACATAAAATTTTATTATTTTATGTAAGAACTATAACTAGTTTATAAAATATTGGTTTCACACACACACACACACACACACATATATATATATATATATATATATTATGAACACATAAACTAGTTTTAAACATCAATATTTGCATATGTTATGTTATTAAAATAATACAACTAATAAAAATAACATATGCCATTTTACAACAAAACCTTATGATTTTATGAGACATCGTATGTCATAAAAAGTAGGTCATAAAACTTTATAGTATTTCAAGAATTCAAACTTTACCAAGCATGTATATTTATAAAGTTTATACATGAGCATTACTTGATACATACCTCTTTATAAAATCTAGTACTTTACAATATACATATATACCAGATATACTCGACTTTTATAAACTCTATATAAATTCATTATGCCTAGTAACTTATCTACTTATAAGTTAGGGTTGAGAACAATTCACATACCTTAGTTAATGACTTTTTAGTAAGACTATATTCATTATCTAAGTCTAAATGCTTAGCATACCTACACTACTATAACCATTAATCTTCGGAGCGAGATACATATGTATAGATCTATACGGGGTTGAAATCCCTACCTGCGGTTGCTAGCTACAACCTCGACCGATCAATCGAAGCGGGTGATAAGTATCTATTATCATTTGTACGATGTCCAATGAAGCGTTGTAGCAGGGTACATTCAGTCACATAGCACGTTATAGAACTCACTATAAACATTAACATGAATCTCTCTCTCTCTCTCTCTCTCTCTCTCTCTTATTACAACTCATAAACTTGATTCTTTCAAAACTGTTTGAAGCATGGATTTACTTATACCAAGACACCTTTTGGTTTTTCAAAGCTTATTTAAATATGGTTTACTTATAAAAAATACTATTTGAACGCTTTTAAAAGTATCATTACTACTATCGACAGAAAACCTGTAACTCTCACCAACCTTGTGTTGACCCTCAAAACTATATGTATTCTCAGGAAATCATAATCCAAGCATTCAGATAACGAATAATCATGGATCTCAGGCAATCTAGCTTACTAGTTTTTGTTATGTTTGCCTACCTATTAAGGCAATTCATGTACTATTATTATCATTAAGAACCATGTATTCAAATTCATGATGGAATACAAATGTTATTTTGTTTATTGTTGTACTTGTGCTATATATTCAGTTTATTTGTGATCCATGAACTTAGTCGCACAGCCCGACATATTCTGCCGCCTCGGTCAGGGGTGTGACGGATGATGGGTTTTATACAAAAGAACATCCTATGTGCTCATGCAAACCCTAAAGCTTGGATCTAGGTTTGTCTATTGTACATGCAATTCATCCAAGACTTATAAACCCTACATCTAGCATACATATTTCGAAATTGTCATATAAAATCAGATCTAGATTATTACCTCTTCAATAATGGCTTGAATCTTCTTGTCTTCGAGCTTAGAGTCACAAATGTCACTCATCTAATGGCTTACAAACACCACACAAGCAAGAGGATGATATTAGAGAAAGGGGAGAGGGCATAATTTCGGCAATGAACTCTTCTAGGGTTTCAAGTGTCCAAAAACTGATGCCCTAGGGGTTCTATTTATACTTGTGTTGCTAGGGTTTCAGTCAAAATCCTAATGGACAGCTTTCGCGTTAAGCAGTCCAAGGAACCTTCTGGAATAGGCCCCTTATGGCAGAAGTTAAGATGGACACATCCTTAATTTCGTCAATGCGTAATCCATAAGGCTTCTCAGCCCAATATTCAACTATCACACATTTGACAGTTCTAGTCCCCTTTATTTAATTAATGTCTTTTAGCCACAAATTAATTCTTAATTAATTCTTGTCTAATATTAATTAAAATATATGATTTCTCCTTTAATATATTATTCATATAATATATTAATAAACCATAATAATCTTTATCTTCATAAATCATCCTATCAAGTTGCTTTGGTGAAGGCAACCCAAAAGGACCATGCACAACCGGGTCAAGTACATACCAAATATAGTTACGGGCTTAGACACTAATCCAACAGTCTCCCACTTGAATAAGTCTAGTAACTATAACTTTAAGCACAATCTGATTAGCAATCATAGCTCTCAAAGACGCTGTCGAACTCTGATCTTATCAGTAACCTGTCCTTTAGATAAGGGATTGTATAGTCCTCTGTTCTATATATCATGCGGACAATTACATGGAACATAGTCATACTTATTGTCCAACAGTTTGTTTCTCGATCTCTAGTTCATCTGACATAGAACTTAATTGAACACATCAATTCAGTCCTGACCTGGCCCGACACATAAGTCAAACTAAATCATCAAGGGGGCCAGATATCACTTTTACCCTCTTAGGATAAAAGGAACAGATAAACTTCGACTTACATTCATTTACCATTTACTCATCAAATCATGCACAACAATGCGTTTTATAACATCAAGTTACTGATGCGTTTACGCATTATCAATGCACAACCAATTTGCATACAATAAACCATATATCTAGGTTTTAAGACCATATGATATTATCGTCTTGCGATCACTTGAGATTAATTCCATGAAGTGATACCAGCAAGCATGGGTTTAATCCAATACTCAAATCATATTCATAAGCACTCATGAACGTTGCAGCAAACCTTTGCTATGTATAATACATTTTAGATAATCTACAAACCAATTCATGACAATCTTCTTTCATACCTACTCCCAAAGTATGAGCGACTATGGAACGTTCGAATAATCTTATTATTAAGGAAGTCAAAACATGCAAAGTGATACAATAGGTAAACAATTAACATAAGACAGTAACTTTACTTATAAATAATACTCGTTTATTTAATCATCAAATGTCAATTACATTTATCTATTACATGTTTCAAAGCTATCTAATCTAAACTAATATCGTCCTTCAGCCTAATGCTCCTAGCATGCTGCAAGTGCTTAACCCTACTCAGTCCCTTCGTAAGGGGATCTGTTGGGTTATCCTCCAACGATACCCTCTTCACTATGAGGAGTCCCTCTTCCACCTGATGTCGAATAAAATGATATTTCCTGTCGATATGTCGAGATTTGCTATGATCCCTCGGTTCCTTGGTCAAGGCAACCGCTCCTTCATTATCACAGAAAATTTCCATGGGCTCCTTTATAGCTGACACAACTCCAAGGTCTTCAGTGAAGTTCTTCAACCATATCGCCTCCTTTGACGCTTCACTCGCCGCAATATACTCTGATTCGCACGTTGAATTGGCTACGGTCTCTTGCTTGGAACTTTTCCAAGTCACTACTCTTCCATTCAGGGTAAATACCCAGCCCGACTGCGAACGGTAGTTGTCACTGTCGGTTTGAAAACTGGCGTCACTATACCTTCACACCCTTATATCATCACTCCCACCGAGGACTAGAAACCATTCTTTGGTCCTCCAAAGGTACTTAAGAATATTCTTGACCGCGGTCTAATGTGCTTTGTCAGGGTTCCCTTGATATCTCTGATCATGCTCGAAGCAAAGGCCACATCAGGGCGAGTACAAGTCATAGCATACATGATTGAGCTAACTGCGTAAACATATGGTACTCGGCTCATCTCTGCTATCTCAACTTCGGTACTCGGGGTTTGAGTGTTACTCAACTTGGCATTACTTTGGATTGGTAACTCCCCTTTCTTAGAATTCTCCATACTAAAACATTTTTGTACCTTGTCCAGGTAAGTATTCCGACTTAGTCCTATTAGTCTTTTACTTCTGTTTCTCACTATCCTTATTCCCAAAATACAGGCAGCCTCTCTGAGGTCCTTCATAGCGAAACACTTCCCAAGCCAGGACTTGACTTCCTGCAGCGTCGAGATGTCGCTTCCTATGAGTAGTATGTCATCGACATACAATACGAGGAAGCTAACTATACTCTCACTGGCTTTGACATATACACATGATTCATCCTCGCTTCGCTGAAAACCAAACTCTTTGACTTTCTCATCGAAACAAAGATTCCATCTGCGAGATGCTTGTTTCAATCCATAAATGGACTTCTCAAGCTTACACACTCTATTGGGATGATTCGCATCGACAAAACCCTCTGGATGACTCATGTAAACATCCTCAGCCAACTTCCCATTAAGGAAAGCAGTTTTAACATCCATTTTTCATATCTCATAGTCATGAAATGCAGCAATGGCTAGCATCACCCTAATAGACTTTATCTTTGCAACGGGTGAAAAGGTCTCATCATAGTCAACTCCGGGAGTTTGAGAGAAACCCTTCGCAACCAATTGCGACTTATAGGTGTGTACCTTCCCATCCATGTCGGTATTCTTCTTGAAGATCCATTTGCACCAGACCATCTTATGACCTGGCACATTGTCAACCAAATTCCAAACTTGGTTGTCATACATGGACTGAATCTCACTGTCCATAGCCTCTTTCCATTTTGCAGACTTCGGGCCTACCATGGCTTCCTTGTAGCTATTAGGTTCATCCAAATTTATTAGTGTACTATCACTAATAAACATATCACCCTCACTCGTTATATGAACCATACAACACGGGCGAGACACTAACTCTACCGGAACGTCTAATAGGTAAGGATTCGTCAATCTGTTCAACTGGAGTTTCCTCCTCGGGTTGAGCGCCAGTGTTATAGGTTCCTTTATCTCTCAAATCTTGAATCTCTTCAAGATCGATTTGCCTCCCACAGTCCCCTTGGATTATGAGTTCTCATTCTCGAAAAACCCCTCTCCTCGCACTGAAGAAAACATTGTCACTTGGTCTATAGAAGAGATATCCAATGGACTTTTGTGGGTAGCCGATGAAAATACATCGCTCACTATGAGGTTTGATCTTCTCGTGAGTCTCTCATCTTACGAAAGTATCGCAACCCCGAACCTTGATATGTGCCAACGAGAGAGCTTTCCCTGTCCACATCTTGTGAGATGTTTTCCCAACCTTCTTCGTAGGGACTATGTTAAGGATATGGGCGACAATGTCTAAGGCATACCCCCAGAATGAGATAGATAGCAAAGCATGAATCATCATGGAACAAACCATGTCTAGCAAGGTTCGATTACGCCTCTCAGCCACACCATTCTACTGTGGTGTCCTAGGTGGCGTCAATTTTGAAATGATTATGCATTCCTTGAGATAGTCGTGGAATTCAAGACTTAGGTACTCTCATCCTCGATCGAATCGAAGCATCTTGATTTTCCTGCCCAACTGATTCTCCACTTCTTGTTTAAACTCTTTGAACTTTTCAAAGGTTTCTGACTTGTGCTTGATTAAGTGGATATACCCATATCTACTATAATCATCGATGAAATTCACATAGAAGCGGCTCACATCCCTTGTGGCGGATCTAAAGGGCCCACACACATCGGTGTGTATGAGATCCAATAAACACTCACCCCTTGCACAAGTGCTGGTGAAGGGTGACTTGGTCATCTTTCCAAGAAAACAAGACTCACACACGTCATCGTCCTTAAGGTCAAATGACTCCAACACTCCATCCTTTTGGAGTTGGGTTATGCGTTTCTTGTTGACATGTCCAAAATGACAATGTTACAAGCATGATTTATCCAAACCATTGGAAGAATCAATACACAACACATCATTTCCGAAGTTATCTACAACCATCATAGTTTCATATATTCCATTACAAGGCAACGCTTCAAAATATAAAATACCATTAAGATAAGCATTAATAGAACCCTTTTCATTATCAAATGAGTATCTAAAACCTTGTCTATACAAACCATGAAAAGAAATGATGTTTCTTGCCATATCTGGCGAATAGCAACAATTACTTAAATCTAATCCTAATCCATTACTAACACTAAAGAGTAAACTCCAATCTTGGTGACAAGCGACGATCTTATGCTCCCCATGATCAAGTTTATCTTCCCATGCTCCACATCCCTATTTCTTCTTAGGCCCTGCAAATCAGAACAAATGTGAAAACCACATCCTGTATTAAGAACCCAAGAAATAGCATGTGATGAATCATTAGATTTAATAGTGTAAATACCTGTGTAGGATGGCTTGATCTTTCTATCCTTGATGTCCTGCAGATACTTTGGGCAGCTTCGTTTCCAATGCCCTATTTCGTGGCAGTGGTGGAACTCTGCCTCCTTGGGGTTGGAGTTGGATTTAGTAGAACCAACCTTGGTTCCGCTAGCCATCATGGGACTTTCCCTTATGGTGGCTCTTTGAAGGAGCATTCCTCTTCTTACCCTTTCCTTGCCCAATTGCCAAGACTGGGGCAGCAGCAGGAGTAGGAGTTGATGCAATTGATTGGTCTTTAAGGTTGCTCTCAGCAGTCCTCAGCAAGCTTTGAAGCTTGCTCAAAGTGACCTCCTCCTTATTCATGTGGTAGGTCATGCGGAACTGGTTGTAACAAGGAGGCAAGGAGTGAAGGATGATGTCAATTGCCAGCT
>NC_136410.1:34210733-34463233 GCF_051521515.1 Lactuca serriola
CAAATAGCGTGGGTTTAGATGGTAATGAGCTGTCATTGAGTCTTGCCACGTGTTCTGGTATCAGTAACCTTTCCTTACAAGGAAGACAGTTGGGAAGCTTAGAACAAGCCAGTTCCTGCAACAGTAGAAGTCTTTCGTTAGGGTTCGATTCTAATTCTATAACCGATAAACCGCTCCAAGTTTTGCAATGTTCATCTGGATCCAACGGTTATCTTCATACGATGCAACAGATCCTCACGGAAATCGCGACTTACTCACTCGGAAACCTTGACCCGGTCAGCTATAAACCGATGATTGCTCCCGATGAATTTTCAGATGGAAACAACAAATACGAATACGATGATCATAGATTTGTTCATGCTTTCAAAGGACGAAGTGTCGAAGCTAAAAAGAAGCATTTGCTCGCCTTACTAGAAATGGTACGTCACGTCGTTTAAAATCCATATTAACTTGATTTTGACTTGTGAATTTGGTGAAATTTGTTTGTTGACAGGTGGATGAGCGGTATAATCAGTGTTTAGATGAGATACATACGGTGATATCGGCATTTCATGCTGTAACAGAATTGAATCCGCAAGTTCATGCCTGTTTTGCTCTTCATACGATTACGTTTTTCTACAAAAGTTTAAGAGAGAGGATAAGTAATTATATACTTTCAATGGGGGCGGATTTTAGCACCATGGATCAAGGAGAAGATGAGCTGTCGTCTTTTGTACCCAAGCAATGGGCTCTTCAGCAGCTAAGAAGAAAAGATCATCAGCTATGGAGGCCGCAAAGAGGGCTTCCGGAAAAATCTGTTTCTGTGTTACGTGCATGGATGTTTCAGAACTTCCTTCACCCGTAAGCTTTTCATTCATCACTCTCGTTTCATGTTTGATGTTAAATTAGGGTTTAAGATTTATGGATCTGATTCTTGAATTCACAGGTATCCAAAGGATGCGGAGAAACAATTATTGGCTGTAAAAAGCGGATTGACAAGGAGCCAGGTACACATTAAGCCTCGTTTTTCATGTTAATTTACATCAGATGCCACTGACTAATGGAGATTAATGGAAAACAGGTATCGAATTGGTTTATAAATGCGAGGGTGAGACTATGGAAGCCCATGATTGAGGAAATGTACTTAGAGATGAATAGGAGGAGGAGAAGTGATGAAGAAACGGCAAGTAATAATAACCACAGAAATCAGCAATATGAATATCATAGTTGAAGAAGAAAAGATGACTATTCATTTCTTCCTTGATTAATTCTATGTATCTTCTAATTATCATTAGCCATTTTCTGTACTTGAATCTAAGTGTACATCCACGAATAAAAAATGGTATATATTATATATATTGTATCTATTACAAAAATACCAAATCTGTGCATGCATGTTCTAACAACACATAAAACCCTAAATCACAATTCACAATTCACAATTCACACTGACCAGATGAATATGCATATACATGATGATGTCTAATTTGTTCTTGGAGTGCCACCCATGGTGATCAAGGATTTCTTTGAGAGGTTTATAATTGAATCAGCAATCACTCTGGCACTTGATTTCATATAACCACCTGAAATCTCACAAATTACAGCTCCTTAACTTCCTTCCTTTTCAACTTGTTGATAAAAAAAAAAAAAAAAAAAGAGAGAAAGTCATGGAAGTTGTGAGGACCTGATGTCAGCATTACAAGTGGGATGTTCTTATCATTAGCAAACCTGAATACCTTCTCATCTCTAATTGCTACCCCATTAGGACTTATCTGATCATGACAATGATAATCAATTTAGCATAACTATTAAGACAAATCAGAGACATTTTTAATGGGAAGATACAAGTCTAGCATTACCCTGAGCCTTCCTAATGGATCTCCATCTAAAATATCGGTTCCAGCATTGTAAATGACAAGTTCAGGATCAAATGCACTTCCTGCAACCTAATATTTCACTCCAAGGGTCAATGAATATTCGAGTCTTGTAAAAAAAAACACTTAATTACCTCAAGTGCTTCATCCAGCTTCATCAAGTACTCATCTGTTGTGGTTCCACTCTGATGACAACATAATAAGAATGTGTAAATCCCTGAAGCACAGCCATCAGAAGAATTTATAGAACAAATAATCAACTTACAGGAACTTCAACTGGCTGATCAATGTATCTCCTGGCCTCATAATCCTAAATAAGAAATGATTATTTTTGAGTTCAAAATTGAAGTTTATGAATATGATTTAGAAGAAGACAGCTCACAAGTGGATAGATATATGGATTGTACATATCCAGAATGTAGACTCTTCCTACAAGTAACCAGTAGATACAATGAGTTGACTCAGTTGGTGATATGGAAAAACAAGAATAGGAAGCAATAGCATACTGTCATCTGAAAAATCCTTTTCGTGGCCATTTCCTTGATGAGCATCCAGATCAATTATCATAACCCTGCATTTAGTTTCAAATTGAGAGAATTAGAAATATGCCAAGTGAGTTAAGGTTTTATGAAATCATTGGTAAATAAATAAAATACCTTGAAATATTTAGACGGATAAAAGCATAGTGGATGCAAAGAGATATGTCAGCATATGCACAAAACCCTCCTCCTCGATTTGCACAACAATGGTGGAATCCACCACCTACATTGATGGCACAACCTCTCTCTTTAGCAAGTTTAGCTGCTAGAATAGTTCCTCCCACCTAAATCCAATTCTTATCAGTAACATTTGTAGCATGTGAAATAAAATTAATATGAAAGCTTTCATATCCCATATTGTTACCTGTTTACGAAATGGATAAAGAACCTTCTTTTGAACAATGCAGTTGGGGAATACTGCAACAGGAGGGACCTAAACTCATACAAATGATAAATAAAATCACAATAAGGTCCATTTCCCATATCATTTCACAGTAAGATAGTATTACCCCACCTCTGTAATTATGGAGACATTAAGACTACTTTTGAGACTTTTCAAGTATGATTCTGAATGAACCTGCCACACGCAATAATCTTTAAAAACTTCATTACAAAAGGGGGCTATGTTTGAAGGAGAGTGATGTTCATGTTCCATTAACTAATGATAAGAGCAATGAAGCAAACATTATATTGAAAAAGAAATGACTAATACCACTAGAAGATCATCCTTGGTTGCTTCTAGAGGCTCAACTATATGGGTTTTCTCCAAAACGCCATTTTCAATGAGGAACTGGCATATGCGACCCCATTTAGAAGAATCAAATGGATGCCTGCATTAATATTAGTTAGCAACAAATGAAGCTCAATGTCAGAAAACACTGATCTGCACACACCAAGGTATGGAACTACTGAGAGCATAATAAATAAGCAAATGTGGGCCTGTTTACACATACCAAGATATGGAGATACTACTACTTCCAAATCCATTACAGACTGTTTTGAGATTATAAATTTTTTATTCCCAAGTTTTTCCCCAACCTACAAGATCCACAGTGATGAAACAACTGATCTTTACCCAACATCGAACTAGCACTTCTTAATATTTGTCATAAAGTTCCATCTAATAACGTATGTTTTCCTTCTAAAGCGCCAAACATACCTATCAATCCAATCATGAAATTTGAAGTAATATATTTGAAATTCACAGTGAATTGTAGTTTTGTTTTAAATTTATAGTACGAGGAAGTATCATCTCTATCAATAGTAAGCCACCATTTCTTTGGACGCTTAAAGCTTGATGATCAGAATCAGCAAGTTAATGAACACACTAAGGTATTGGTATGTATATACTTACAGTTTTTCAATTCCAAGAAAAGAAATATCATAAGAAGTCGAATAGATTATTGGAGCCTGATAAACAAGAAAAAGAAAACAAATTAATATCATTCAAAAACTAACTAAGCGATCAAACGAAAACTTCGTATGATGAAATTTTCGTGCAGGAAGAAGAATACATTAAAATTTGAAGTTTAACTTAAAATAAACGAAAGAACACAATCACTCGACTACTTAAACTTCGGATTACAAACCTTCGAGATAGGTACATCAAAGTAGAGCATGCTCGATAAAATTCGACTCCGACGAAGTGTATCGGCATCTTCAGTGGTTGTTGTGGCACAATCTAAATACGAAGAAGGACCGGAGGCTCCGTCGATTGAATCCATGGTTAACGAGGGGATGAGATATCGGAAGTGCTTGATGACCGCCTGCAGGGGTGGAGTGGTAGGAGACGTAGCGCCAGCGGGAAGCCGGTAACGGTTGTGAGAGGCGGTGGTTTTGCGTGTGTTAGGAGAAAGGCGAAAGTACAATCCTTTAAGCACAAGGTGCATCCTGAACAAAACGTTACCGGGCACCAAGATCCCTTTGTCCGGCCCAACCAAACCGATCCAGTTTGTCACCCTTTAAATATTAATAGAAAATGGATAATATTAGGGGTCTTTACAGTTTGGATTCAGTTTACGGTATCCATTAAATATAAAAAAATGAAACCATTAATCAAAAATAAAAACTACCGGTAAATCATCATAAAAATAAGAAAAGTTGTTGAAGTTCAAATTATGCATTATAATTTATATAACTATAATAATAAAATTAACCATAAAACATGATGAAAGTTATGTATTGGGATGCATGTGGTATGACTGATGGATCAATTAAAAAACAACGGTGATTGTTGATTTTTTTTTTTTGAACGGTTGGTTAGTGGTTAGATGTTAAATTCTACAAGTTAGTTAATTTGTTTATGCCCGGGGTTGGCACTCATTGTTGATGAAGTAGAAACCTTAGACCAATTGGTATACTTGTCACTGATTATTCCTAGCTAAGTTGGCAGCACCACGGTTGTGCACACCACCCCTGGTGCCACGGTCGTGGTTGTTCGTGGTGTGTAGGATGAAGGGTCACAGTCAATGATCGAGATGCATATGCTTCTAGCTTTTTTCTTCTTTTAGTCGTCCCTTTTCCTCATTTTTTTCTTTCTTTTTTCTCTCTTCATGATCATGACTATGTGGAGAGTATACCATTTAATCATCCATTTATCAATGGTGGTGCTTTGTGGCTGGTGTGGAAGAAATCCATTTATCAATGGTGGTGCTATGTGGAGAGTATACAACCCACGTTGGTTGTATGCCCTTTGGCGTTGGTGTAATAATAAACCATTACATTAGATAATTTCATCTTAATGTTTTTTATATTGTAATAATAAAATAATGGCCCTAGCTAAAAGTCTAAAATTACATAACTATGTAAAGTCAATAGGAAAAAAAAGACTTTGATAAAAATAAAATATGTATATTTTCCTCTGTGAGTTTGGTTGCGCAACTCTTGTCTGATTGATTTTAAATAAACTATGATTTTATTGAATTTGTAAAAATACCTTTGAGATTTTTATAAATTTCCATTAAATAATTTCGGTTTAAAATTCAACCAAACAACATAACGGTTTTTACGTTGATTTGGATACAAAACAACGCCAATTTGTTGGATGCCCTTTAACTTTTTTATATATTTAGTATAGGTGGATGAATTTTTAAACACTTTTGATAATCGACATCCTTCATTAGTTTCCTTTATATTATCGCAAAATATAGTGTGTAATTTATAATAAAAGATGATAACATGAAGAAACCCATGCCCAAGAAATGTATTTAAGTTACACAAACACATAGAATATAACTATATAAGACAATCACAAAAGCCTCAAAATGCAAACCACAAAGCCCATATAAACTATTCGCTAAATAAAAACACTTAAAAAACAGCCATAAATCTTATTTGGGGAAAGTCCATCGATGCAAACTGTTAGTTTACTTTATCAAATAACAAAAATGTAGCTAGCTCGATCAGGCTCCATATTTTGGGGCCTTCCATAGTTTAAAAGCAACTTCATGAACAAATCTATCAGCTGGTATTGTCAAGTTTCCACCATTCTGCATCAACATTTACAACATCAATACCAACAATATAATCAATTATATGGAATTTATAAAGTAAAATATTCAATTTAAGTTGTCTACCTCTTTAAAGTCTTGAAAGGAGAAGGTTTTCACCAAATCCTTCCTAGTAACACCCTCTTGCCATTGAGCCATCAGCATCGGGCAATACTCTCTGTTGAAAAAACAATTTTAAGTTGGTACAGTTTCGTTGACATCAGTCTCAATCTCAGTACAATCCACATCAAACACAGTACAACTTAATATATATTTTTGTTACAATATCTGTGTGTTTACCTTACGTTAGTCCTCGGATTGCTACCTTTCATTGTGTAACTTTGACGAGGGATCAATGAAGCTAAATCCGACTTCATGCTTCCATTTTTGTTTAAAATGGTAAAATTACACTCATCATCATCTTTTTCAGTATCCCCATAGCTTAACACAACAGACAAGTGAAGCCTAGAGCCAATCTCAGATTTAGGTTTTGCTTTGGATATTATTTCACCAATCAAAGAGTTGATATACTCGGTGTATTTTTTATTTGATTGTTCTTCATGACCACCTCCAACATGTACAAAAATTAAATCAAACTTATTTGTATCCAAAACTTTCTCATCTTCAAATCCAAGCAGCTTCAACAATTCCATAGCAACAAGATTGACTGAGGAATCAAAAAGGGAACAACTTTTGCTAATTAACTCATCTGATTGCAAAACTGAAAGCCCAAGTTTGTCTCCACATGATTTCAATGTTGTATTTTCGGTAATTAAAGCTGCTCTAACTCCCATAAACCTAAATTCATCAAAACCCATTGTTTATATTTATTATTAATTAATAATCATATTCATAGAAGTGGTATTGTAAATCTATAATATTACCTCTCTGATATAGGTGGGGTTATGCACTTGTCTTGAGACTCTACACTCTGGAAAGATGATAAACATGGATTGAAGTCAGTCCTTCATATCATTATCATCTGCTAAAATCGTATTTTGATCAGAGAAAATGTTACCAAAGTGGAGTAATCTTCATATGCATCCACTAGATTCAGAAATTCTCCTATGGTTCGACCATCCACATTTTCTGCAAATGCATGTCCAGGTAAATAGAAAACAGGAAAGGGAAAGGGAAAGGGAAAAGAAGATAAACATATATATAAGAAATGCTACCATCATACTGAAATACAACCCACAATTTTCCACTATTTGATCCAAAAACACGTTTCCCTTACAAAACCCTAGAGCTCTGATAGCAATTGCAAATTGCAATCAAAGGTTGAAGATCCCCCAAAAATGTTACATGATTCCAACACCTAAATCTATGCAAACTAAAGGAAGCATAATAAGATAGCGGAAGGCATTATGATAGAAGACCTGATGGAGGAAAGTGAGGGAGTGATAAGAAGCCACATAGCGATTGAGCTGCTAATGAATGGAGATGGATATGAGAAGGGTTGACGAATCGAGCCAATCCGTCACCGTATAACACCAATCCTCTGCTGGGTTTGTCAGCCATTTGATATACCAGTAGTGATATTGAGTTCTGAAGGTGAAACGGGGTTGCGTTGGTTCTCAGAGGTGGATTCAAAAAGCAGGGATTGTGTATCTGCGTATTTTAGAAACGGAATCAATTCGTCCACTAAAGATAAAGATGTAGCTATTCCCTGAAGATCATCAAGCACAATCAGAATCGAAGAGGCCAAATTTCTACAAGTTGGGCTATAGATTCGTCCGTGGAGAAATTATAAGGGTTTATGGGGGTGTTCGGATGTGCCTTTGATCATGTGACGTGAAATCAGAGATCCTCCTCCGTGTAACAAGGTTGCAGACTTGCAGAATATATACAACATGATGTTCGGTTGTGTTTCTTTCTCAACTCTCAAGTAATAAACATGTAAACTTTTAAGAGGATGTTATAAAAATTGGTAAGAGGATATAGTAAGGAAAAAAACATAAAAACATTGTAAACAAGATTTTGCAACAAAAAGAAAAAACCATTAATATGTAAGTGGAGCTTGAGAAAAAAGTTGTAAAAAAATTGTAATATATATATATATATATATATATATATATATATATATATATATATATATAGAGAGAGAGAGAGAGAGAGAGAGAGAGAGAGAAAGAGAGAGTTAGGTTCAAATGTTTTCACTGTGCATGTATGATTGATTATGGACTAATCATTTTAGTTATTTTAAAAAAGTAATTAATGCATATTAAATTCTGAATATGTAATTAATATTCATTATATCTTCAATATGTAATATGCATTAATTACTTTCTTAAAATAACTAAAATGATTGGCCCAGAATCAATCATAAATACACACAATAGATAGTGAAAACAAAATAACCTCTATATATATATATATATATATATATATATATATATATATATATATATATATATATATATATATATATATATATATATATATATATATATATATATATATATATATATAAGTTGTAGAAAAGGTTGTAGAAAATTTTAAAAAGTTATAAAAATGATAATTTGTAAGGAAAATTACTTTTCTAAACATTTAAAAACAACGTTGTGAAAAAAAGTTCAATTTTGTGAAAAAACAAATCATAACAAAATTAAAACTTGTACTTGGAAAGAAAAATAAAAAATTGGTAACATGGTTTATGTATTATCAATATTATGGTAGTTGAAGGAAACCAATTCAAGACAAACTTTCATGGTACCACTTATTGAAAAAAAAAATATGTATAATGAAGCTTCGAAGACATAAATAGTTTGTTTCCCAAAACTAATATTAAAATGTTTCGAAAATAACCATTATGTCTAAAATTAGGTATTTTAGACTAACTCAATAACTCATCAAAGTATATTTAGTTATTTACCTAACAAAAGGTACATTTTGGATTGGGAACTATGGATTTCGGACCTATGGACTACAAGTTTCAGATTATAGACAACTTTTTTGCAAATAAAATCATTTGGGACAACAAATCTCCAACACTTATTCAAAAGAATTATTGTGATGTATTCTTGTTCAAATGGCTCAAACTCTCAAATTTACGAACATAAATGAAGAGCAAGATTGTGGGTATTTTTATCGGTACGATGAATTACCTAGTGTAAAGAGAATTTTATTAAAATGCATAATTAGTTGACTTAGATGACCGAAAGAAACATCTTATATTTCCCACTGGTGCAAAAACCAAATAAAACAAATGATAGTAATTTAGTGAATCTGTCATGATTTTTTTGTGTAGTTTACATGGGTTTTAGTCTTTGTATTATTTTGATATTTTTTAAGACAAATCATATAAGGGCATTGCCCGAATTAATTGAATGTCATTGTAATATGTTGTAACGTCCTTGTATTGTTTTGCACTGCTTTAGAACGGATAATGAAAACTAAAGAAAATTACATATTAATTCAACGAATGACTTATGAAACTTCCGGCAAAACCGGCCTCAAAGTGATCATCAAACTTATCAATGTAACTTTCAATTAAATTCATGGTATTGTTCAATAAAATTCGTTCATATACCATTGGAGTTAGAACATGTGTCTTCGATTTTTTCCATTGAGTTGATGAACTCTTCATTATCCTTATACATTGTAACCTAGAGGCATTGTCATTCGACAAGCCACTAATAGTCGATAATCATTGGCTTTTGTGCGAAAGAGGTATCATACATGTTTAAATTGAGAAATGAAATCAAACACAATATTATCAACAGACTATTTTTGTGACCTTCACACGTACCACTTCAATTAGTTGTTTTGTCAAAATCATTGAGAGAATCTAAAATGTTGTTCCCATATATGATGGGTACCACATTTTAGATCCTCTCTAAACATGATTTTAAGAAATGAAATCAAACACAATATTATCAACAGACTATTTTTGAGACTATCACATGTACCACTTCAATTAGTTGTTTTGTCAAAATCGTTGAGAGAATCTAAAATGTTGTTCCCATATATGATGGGTACCACATTTTAGATTCTCTCTAAACAGGATGGACCACATAAGCTGATAGAACTCATTCCACAACGATCCCTTTCATATCCAGGGTCATTTTGTTGATTAGCAATTATTTTTTGTTATTTTCTATAATCCTATAAAAATATATGGTGTTTTGGGAATATCTTATTTTTTATAGCCAATTGACATTGATATGTACAAAATTAGTTTAGTTTTGTTGAAGCACGAAAATACATGTGGTTTGCATCCCTTAACCATTAGAAAAAGGGTCCTCCTATATACATAAATTTTTCGTGTATTTGTTGCATTGAATTGCGTGTCTACACTAAATCAATAAGTGTTTTTAATCCTTATTTATAAAATTTTCATTTAGAGTTCTTTAATATAGGTCAAATTTATAATTTACCCTTTTGTAAAGTTTTACATATTACTTTAACTGCTTTGTAAAATTATATATATTACTTAAATATTTTAGCGGTTCCTACTTTTATTATTATTATTATTATTATTATTATTATTATTGTGTATATATATATATATATATATATATATATATATATATATATATATATAATAGTCGTTACCCGCGTAAAGCGGCGGACGGCGAATAATTTGTTTTGGCAATGAGAGAGAGAGAGAGAGAGAGAAAGATGATGAAATGGTGGCAAAGGTAGGGGTGGATACGTATTGTAGGGCTTTGTCAAGGCTGCTCTTTCATCAATTCTTCTGTCAGTTATTAGTTTTCTTTCATAAAAGATGTTATATTCTAAAGAGAACAAAAACTATCAACAAATAGGATTGAACATATAAATATGATTGATAAGGTAAGTACAAATTTGTATTCCCTTTTATAAATTTAGTCTGTATGTCATATTGTTTAAGATTTTGAGTTTTAGGTTTCGATTTGTAAAAGACATTCCATAAAAATTTGCAATACATTAACAAATATCATTTTACATCTAAATAAAACTATAATGTATGTTTACAAGAAATGTAAATTGATATAATTTGGAATAACTTACAAATTATTCAAATTAGAAAATGAAACTGACAAATTATTGAACAACTTAAAAATGTTCACGAAGTAGTTATTCAACTTCTAATTTTATGCAGTTTTATCTAAAATTGATCACGAATATCAAAAATAAAGTAATTATAACTATTATTATTATTATTATTATTATTATTATTATTTATTTCCATGTTTAAAAATATACTATTACAATATTATTTCAATTTTTTTAGTAAAACAATTTAAATTTTATTAAAGCTTTTAATTTGTAAAATATCGATGATTATCTTGTTTGCTTTTCATTGATGCAAAAAGTAAAAATAACAATTAAATTAATCGCAAAACATAAGCTGAAAAAGTTAGAAATCAATTTCAATCTTCATAGTATTTATAGCACAAGAACCATTACAACACAACATCCTTTCTTTTTAGTGGAGAAATAGAGGGTAATAATCCAGATTTCCATAACAAAGAAATACGGAACACATACGCATATTAATTTCCTTCTCTTTAGCACACGATAACATATACTTTGATCACAACCATTATTTATTTAGCAAACTATAAATGTTGGATGTTGTACAGAAGTAGAGTAAGTTTTTCCTATTAAGAGAATGTTTAATAAGTCTAGTATTACCCTCACACAAAGTTAATCCTTTAGCCATAAATAAAATAATTGTTTTTCACTTTGTAGTTTGGTAACTTCTAGCCCTTAATATCTGCTGCATTAATCAAGAACATATGTAGGTTTACTAAAAAACGGGCATATAGATTTTTTGTTTTAACGATATGAAAATTAATAGGAAGAACATCAACTATTTTTTACAGCCTCTGTGTTGCTATTTGGCTACTATTTCTTAGTTCCAATATAAAGTTATATATTCTCCCATCATAACACACATATTATTCACTCAGTTGTCATGCTAAACATGTGTACGACTTGAAAAAAGAAACATAAGAACACCCATTAATAAAAATTACAAAAATTCTAAAAGAAATATAAAATATCCCTTTTGATTCTCACCTCTATTTTTACCAACTTCCATTTGTGGACCTGATAGATTTTTGATATTCAAAGTCACAAAAGACAAAGTCGTTGAAAATATTGTTTTTCAAGAGATATCAAATAAAGGTTGATTTAAGGCATCTTTGTCCACTTTAATAAAAAACCACAGCAACCTGAAAAGAGAAATACATGATCTAGTTGTTCATTTTGATTTTTGACAAACCAAGATAACATGTAAGGCCCTTTGAATAGATAACTCTAACTCCTACATAAGTTTATTACCAAACCAGTAGGATGTAGTTAAATAGGTCATTTAGATCGGATGTCAGCTCAGTAGCTCTAATAATGTGTAGCATCATCTTAAGAAAACTGAATATAAACAAAATAAAAATGTAAGGCAACTTAACATTCATCAATCAAATTAGTCACCTATATATATACATTCTATTAATAAAAGGCGATTTTGAAATATGCATCCAAGTGACCGTGGTGTAAAAGGCAATTTTAGGGTTCCATATCTTAGAGAAATAGATGCTTGGGAGAGAGAATGCTCAGGAGTTTTTTGGGTTTCTCTTGAATCATATGAATAGATTCCAGCAAAGATCGGTGTGGTGGATGGTCGTGAGGCGTGGTGGGCGGTGTGTGAGAGAGAGAGAGATAACCATACCGACTCCACATCTCTTTAGAACATCTCCTGTGGGTAAAACCTAAAAATCAAACAGAAGCAGAACAACCATTGGAAATCAAAATACAAAATCCCTTGCAGCAAAATGAAAAAGAAAAATGATTCAAGGGAATCAAAATCAGAAAACTTAAACCTGGGGAAAGGTGTGTGCATAATGAGAAGCTCAAATCCACCGCGATAGATGGTGGTGAAGGTCAAATACACACATGAACACAAATAAACATACACAAGATTTTAGAAAAAAAAAAACTAAGAAACATACCATAGCATCGCCAAATCATTATGATTTTATCAATCAAACTATGTTCAACTTGAAATAGACAAAAACAAAAACACTCAACAATTATGTATTGAGCGAGAGTGGTGAGCGGTGCGTGTGTAGAGATTATTCGATCTTCAACGTCAACAGGGAGGAAAGGTAACTCTCTATATATGGCAGTATGAAATGACAAGGTGGAGCCGTGTTAGGGTTTCTTATGGAGAGAGGAAAGAACGCTTGTAGAGGGATAAGTTTTCAGGGATTTTGCTATGAAACGTATATCGCTCATTGACTGATTCAATTCGACGAAAGTGAAGGAATACAGGGTCAACTTTGACCAATTCAATTTACAAACTACTTCGAAAGTTAAGATATTTAAGGAATAAAAATAGTATGTATATGTTTGATATGCGGATAAAATTCGTGCATTATTTGATTGTACCATCAGCTTAAAGTTCGGACTATTTCAGATTTAATTATATTTTATTGATGAATCTTTGTACTTTCAGCTTTATATTTTGGACGTCTTAAACCTATTTTTAGAAATAGTAAGGTTTGTATAATAATATAGTAATATATCTCAAAATATTAACGTTTGGTATTTTATTATGAATTTAAATCCATTTTCAATAAAGTTTATTTTTTACTATGATATATTTTATCATTTTAAATTTATAATTTTAACGATCGATTAATTTAAGAATTCTTAACTCGTTTCTAGAACCATCTATTTAACCACCCTTACGTCAACTGTTATCATACATACTTATAAAGCTAGCATTTTTTCGTGAATCTCATGCATTTGAAACTCCCTTTTTTAACTTCCTTTCACCACATTCATTTGAAACTCCCATGACTTTTCAATTTCTTTACAATAATATTATAAATAAGTTAAATAATGTTCTATAAACAAGAAAGGGTGTTTTATTACAATGTCTCCATCCCACATCGATGGTGAGAGTAAACAAGAGAATGTTTCCTCTTCTATAAATAGAAATGGTTGTGAAATGTTTCAAAGGGACCAAACCATGAGAACTTCCTCATGCCTACCTTTGTAGGATTTTGAAGGTATTATTTGGTGAGATTGTCTATATTGACAAGTGTCCAATTAACTTTTAGAATTCCAAAAATGGTTTTGAACCGAATTTTTTCAGGTTTAAACCGTGTTTCAATTAGAAAAAAAAATTATGTAGTTGTCTCTATTATCATTTTTTTTTTCAGGTTTAAACCGTGATACAAAACATTTTTTTTATTATTTAAGATAAAAAGTTGTCTCTATTATCATATGTTGTACACAATGATAAAATTTAAGATAGATAAAAAGATGTCTCTATTATCGTATTTTCTACATAATAATAATATTTAATATAAACGTTTTAATTTAATATGAAATTATTATTTAATAGATAACAATAATGATTTATTTATTTTTAAAAATTAACTTTTTTTTATTTTAATCATATAATTTTGTATATGCAAAACAACTTCAAGTTCCAACCTTATCTCTTATAATATAGTTCAACATAATAACAATACTAAAATATTTTTTATGAAATTATTATTTAATTGTTAATAACAATGATTTAGTTATTTTTAATATAAAATATTTTTTTTATATCCTACGCAACGCGCGGGCATTCGCCTAGTATATAATAAATTAACGTCTTATGTCACGTCTTAAAATATGTCATAGCTCGCTTATAACTTGTCAATTATTTTTACGCCCTACAACTTATAACAATAAAACACCACAACTTATCAATTATTTTTAGTAAATTGTCAATTATTTTTACACCCTACAACTTATAACAATAAAACACCACAGTTTATAATAATTATTTTTAGTAACCCGCCGAGTAAGAAATGATTTATGAACTATTATTATCGTCAAATGTTGATAAGGGTTATATTATAATGTATTAGTAACTTGTCAATTATTTTTAAGCCCTACAACTGTTATACCCCCGGCCGAGGCGGCGGAATATAAGGTTTGATTTGAAAATCAAATATAAATGTAAGGATATTTAATGAAAATAATATATTTTATTATTTTCAAAATTCATATTGATCGACCAATTTATAACTTTATTAAAATTTCAATTATCGTATTGATATGTGTGCCGATAAAATGTATTAATATGTGTGTCAATCATTTTATCGATAAAATGTAATATTACAATTTTATACCTTCGGTTTACGATGTAGTTTTAGAAAAGACCCTAGATTTTATCAATTTAAATCTTAAACCCTTAAAACTTTATTAATTTTGAAAACTAACAAATAGAAACATATTACCTATTTATAAAAGTTGTTTAATTAAAATGATCTCATGAATACATTTACAAGAAGAGTAATAATGAATATTATTAAATATTAATAGAAAAAAATTAATTTGTTAAATAAGAAATATAAACTATGAAACATTAAAAAAAATAGAAGGGATAAAAATAAAAATTTGGTTACAATTTCTTTTTATATATATAGAGGATTGGTATTTCTTATATGGTAAACTGAAAGCGACTTGCTGAAAGTAACTTTCCTTAAAAGCAAACATACGATATTTGTTATAAATATAGATTTTATTAAATAACAAGTTGAGAAGAATGGATGGATGACACATATTATGAGGTATTTGTACTTAACCTTTCTTCTTCTTCTTCTTCTTCTTCTTATTATTATTATTATTATTATTATTATTATTATTATTATTAAATATATGTTTAGAGAGATGATATTCATCCAATGGAGACAAATGAAGTAGATGAAAATAATTGCTTCAATGAAAGTAATTATTTTTTCGACGACACATCGCCATTCGAAACGGATATTCATCCAATGGACATAAATGAAGCAGATGAAAATGAAAGTATGAACGAAAGTCGTTATTTCTTCGATGACACATCACCCTTCAAAACATATAAGATATAAATTCATTAGTATGTTGTTACAGTAATGTAAGCATCAAGTGGATTTGTTAGCTACTGATAATAATATAATTGTCAGGTGTTCAATTCTCGTCAAGAATTGATGGATTGAGTGCAAAATATGGTAAATACTTTAGGTTATGTCATCGTCATAAAAAATTCTAAACGTAACTTTAATGTTGTATTTCAATGTGACCGTGGAGGTACATACAAAAGTACACAAATCTCCAAAAAAAAAAAACAGGGACAAAAAAAATTAATTGTCCATTTAGACTACAGGGTAAATATTCGTTAGTAGATAATTCTTGAAAGATAAAAATGATATGTGAATTTCATAACCATGAGCCGTCATTATATTTAGAAGGCCATCCTTATCCACGACGGCTAACTGAATATGAATATCGAATAGTGGAAGATTTGTTGAAAAAAAAATGTCAAACCAAAAGATATATTATCTGCACTAAAAAACCTAAATCCGAAAAATGTATCTACTCTCAAAACTATCTACAATGCAGACGAAAAACTTCGACGTAGGGAGAGAGAAGGTAAAACTCAAATGCAAGGTGTTATGGAATTTCTAGATCAAAATGGATATGTTTATTATAGTCGTGCAAATGTTTTGACAAATAAGTTAGAAAATTTATTCTTTGCTCATCCAAGATCATTAGAAATATGGTGTGCATTTCCACATGTCTTGTTAATGGATGCAACATATAAGACAAACAAGTACGGGATGCCTCTATTGGAGATTGTTGGTGTAACTCCAACAAATATGACATTTTCCATTGCATTTGTGTACATGCATGAAGAAAAACAGTCCAACTATATTTGGGCTTTAGACTGTCTAAAATCGGTATGGAAGGATGTATGTTGCCGCGTGTTATTGTGACTGATAGAGAAATGGCTCTTATGAACGCATACACTATTATATTTCCAGATGCTAAAGGATTACTTTGCAGATGGCATATAAATAACAATATCATGAAGAAATGCAAATCATGTTGGGATGTTCTTTATACGTCATGGACGAGGTTGGTTAACTTTGAAACAAAGGAAGCATACAACAAGAATTTGGCACAAGTTGAAAAAATTACGAACAATTATCCAGGTATTTTTAAATATACATTATAATATGTTATAATTCATTACATCAACTGAAATTTTTTATGTATTTCAGGTGCATTTTCTTATCTAAACAAAACATGGTTGACACCACACAAAGAAAAGTTTGTGTCTACATGGACCGATAAGTTTCTTAACTTTGGCAACCACACAACTAATAGAGCTGAAAGTCAACATGCCAAGTTAAAAAGATATGTCGAAACATCACGATCAGATATCGCCAAATCATTGAAGCGTATTGTTGATGTTGTTGAGTCACAATACACAGGTATAAAAGCGAGTCTTGCGCATAACAAAATTTTGATTGTACATCGGTACTACGAAATACCGCATCTAAAACCATTGTGTCGTTTCGTTTCAATTTATGCACTTGATATCATTTTCAAAGAATATGAGCGGTCCAAAGAATTTGGATTTGTTTATGAAAATTGTGGATGTCAAGTACGTACAAGTTATGGGCTGCCATGTGCGCATGAACAAGCTATATTTGTTTAAAAAGGTCATTGTGTACCGCTTCATTCAGTAGATAAGTTTTGGAAGAAACTTGATTTATTAGAATGCAAATCGTTAGAAGATGACAATTTGGGTTGTGCAGTTGAGGTAAATATGTTTAATGCTCATTACGAAAAACAATCAAGACCTCTTAAGTTAAGTTTAGCAAGGAAGTTACTAAACTTAATCACGTCGTCAACAACTTCAGTTTCTGAACCTGCTACTCACAAAAATACTCGTGGACGCCCCTCCTTAAAGAAGAAACTTTTCAAGAAAGCCCATATCGATTTAAACCAGGACCCATCACCTCAAGATCCACCACCTCAAGATCAACCGACTCAAGCGCCACTAACTCAATATCCGTATCGACATAGCATTTCTACTTATACGCCTGATTATATGCGATCTAATTTGTTTGATCTAAACCAGGAACCGGATAGGCACAGTACGTACTCGTTCCGAGAACCTCCAATGTTCAACTCAACTTTTAATCGGGAACAATCGATGCATAGCTCGTACTTCAACCAAGAACAAGTAATGTATAATTCAGATCCACTTATGAATGAAATTCCGTATGAATTTCATCCATGTCACAAACATACAAAACATGAGGGGAGATGGAAATTGTGGATTTCGTGCAATAGCTGCGTGTCTCGGTTATAGTGAAGATAATTGGTGTCAAATCCGCTTAGATTTACAGAATGAGTTGTTAGCACACCTAGTTGAGTACGCACAGATTTTTTATTACGATTTAAACA
Organism: Lactuca serriola; assembly: GCF_051521515.1. Lineage (NCBI taxonomy): Eukaryota > Viridiplantae > Streptophyta > Magnoliopsida > Asterales > Asteraceae > Lactuca > Lactuca serriola. The sequence continues at coordinate 34,228,845 of NC_136410.1, forward strand.
CCATACATCACTCACTCATTGAATTTCAATGGATCACGTTTCGCACCAAAAGATCGTTGGTTGATTATGCTAGTCACTAGCTTTCTCATTGCTAACAAGTATAGTGTAATAGTTATTTTTCTAAGCAAAGATAGTCCATCAACATGTTTTCCACTATGGCTTGGTCCCCAAGACATCTCAACTCATAGAGTTGTTGTTATTGCTCTTGTTAGAGGTGATCATTATGTGAATGTTGATTTACATGGAGCATATCCAATGCTTACTATTTTACCACTTTGGTGTCACAACAGATCATCACAGTCTGCTGGATGGGAAACTGTTTATGCTGCTCGCCTGAATTCCTACATTTCTCCATTTGCAGCACACAGTAATTGTAACAATTCTATAGTTATAATATCTGATAATTAATAAAATCAAATTTATGTTTTGTTGTTTATAATTATTAATATCTCTATAAATTTAAAAAAAAATTGTTTTTTTTTTTTAATTTAGCAAACTTATATATGTGCGATTCTGATGTTCTAATATATATATATATATATATATATATATATATATATATATATATATATATATAACTAAAGTCGTAAAGTATAAGGTTTAATCTAAAAATCAATATAAATACAAGGTCATTTACTATAAATTTGAAAAGTAACATCTTTATGAACGCTCCCATTTATATATATATATATATATATATATATATATATATATATATATATATATAGAGAGAGAGAGAGAGAGAGAGAGAGGTGAGTTCAATTGAGAAAATAAAAAAGGTTGAGAATGGGGGAATCATTCTCAGCCACTCATTTAATCTAAGCATAAAAGACATGGTGGCAAACTTGTAAATATCGTAATAACCTTCAATCTCAAATACGTAACTATAGAGAATTCGATAACTGTTCGTTCATCATCAAAAATTTTCCTCTAACCTTCAATAATCATCCAGATTTCTTCAACTAAACCGGAATTTCTTCGCTGTTCATGAAATTGGAATCGGAGTTCTGGACTCGCAGACACAGTCGACATTGAGGGACTTAGAATCGGTAATCACAGGTTCCCAATCGGATTTTCGGAAATCAAAATCAAATTGAGAAATCGATCAGAAATAGGTTATCGCATTTGAAGTCGAAATCGGAAGTATATGATGATTTGGAATTGATAACTTGATGTTTTTAACATTTTTAAAATAGTTAACTTGTTTGCACTCCAACTGTTTGATGAAATGCATAAACTAAATTGCCACGTTATATTCACATATGAATATGTTTTCTCACCTGAATCAGTATATGATTATTAAAAACACAAAACAAATATGCAAGTATGTATGTTATTCATATGTGAATAGCATATAAAAATTATATATATTTTTCAAAATACCTTCAATATTCATAAGTGAATATACCTTGTAATATTCATATGTGAATATACTGTGTAATTTTCATAAGTGAATATATCATCTAATATTCACAAGTCAATATACTCTGTAATATTCACATGTGATATACCATGTAATACTATGTAATATTCACATATGAAATATCATTTAATACTCATAAGTGAATATATCATCTAATATTCACAAGTGAATATACTATGTTAATATTCACAAGTGAATTCATCGTCCAATATTAAAATATGAATATACTATGTTTATTATATGTTATATTCATATATGAATGATACTTAAATTGTAAAAAAAAATCATACTTTTTATTCATAAGTGAATAACGAATGTACTGTAATAAAATCTGATGCATTGTTATTCATTTATGAATAACGATAGCTGAAAATATAAAAAAAAAAATTATTTTATCTTAAAACTATATCAATATGGATGTCTATTAATAGAGAATAAAAAATCATGAATTTTAGTATATTTAAAATCATTTTTTGATAAAAATAGCTTATAAAAATTAAAAAAAACGAAAAAAAAAAAAACTATGTTTTTGTATATATTAAGGTAATGATTAGCATAGTTTAAGGAAATATATTATGTTGGAAAACACATGTGCATTTGTTTCCCATTTCCGCCGGTACGTTGGAAGTTTTTGCGGCAAAAATAAATGATTGGCTGAGAATGATTCCCCCATTTCAACCTTTTTTTTTCTCAATTGAACCCTCCCATATATATATATATATATATATATATATATATATATATATATATATATATATATATATATATATATATATATATATATATATATATATATATATATATATATTAAAGCCTTAGAAAATAAAAGGGTTGATTTAAAAATCAATATAAGTATAAGGACGTTTAAGGTAAAATGAAAAATGACATTAATAATTTTGAATAAATATTTTTTATTAAAAAAATCAATTTAATATGTTAAAATTGATAACTGACATCTATCATTTCAATCTAATCTTCGTGCATTTGGATTTAGATTCGTGTAGTTAGAATCACCCTTAATAAAAACATGGGTCGTCTTACATACATACAGTGACGATTCAGCGGTCTGCAACTATTATAATCTTTTTAAAAATCAAAATCAGACAAGGAAAACAAATATATTCCACCCCAAAATAAGTTTTTTTTTTTTGGTTTATGCATTGTTTGTATCTTGAAGAAGTTGGTATGAAAATGTGAAGAAATGTACAAATTGCGCAAGAAACATTGAAGGTTTGCAGAGACCACTACTAGTGTTTACAATTTGGAAGCTGCAATTACTGAAAACACCATATTTTTCTTCTTTGTTAAAACAAATTTTATAGACATTATTATTAAATGAACTAAGTTGGTACCCAAATAAACCACTCGGACAAACACTTGATTTTGTCGTCATTCAACTGGCTTGGTTTGGCTTGGCTTGGCTTGGCTGTGCTTTGTCCCCCTGCCTTATGGAGTCAACCAACACTTCCCAACCCACAACTCTTTGTTGTTGTTGTTGTTGTTTAATCTTGTACAACAATCGTTCTTTCATCTATCCACCTCTATAAAATATAAATAGTTTACATACAACTGAATTCTATTTTTGATTTATTCGAGTTTCTATTCGTTCCACCGAGAGCCGCCCGAGACTTCTGAGGCGGGCAATGATTTCCTTGAATGATGGCCGAGCCTGTGGCTCGCTGCACACAAAGGAATGGAATTCATCATTGCATTCCATTATAATGTTTGCTTTGGTTAGCTATATTGAAGAAAGGGAATTACTCATTCAAACAAGATGTTATCTAAACTAAATCAAATTATATACATAAATAAAGAAAAAAAACATATATTATTATTATTATTATATGAAAATAAATTTTAAACAAATAAAGATATATCACTGAATAATTTGCATATAAACATAATTCATATATATTTCGAATGGTGAAAAAAATAACATTTATCACTTTAATAGAACTGTTTACAAAAATAAAAATAAATTCCATGAGATCTTGAGATAAAACTACTACAAGAGTCTACTTTTGGAAGAAAAAAATATATGAAGTTTTGAATTGTTTTTAAAAACATTATACTTATTGAAGCTTATTTAAAAGAAGTAATTTATAATTATAATATATCATTACTCATTCCATTCCACCAAGGAATGAAAATGAATAATAACCAGCACAGGAGAAGGAATCATATTTCCATGACGAAGAAATCTCTTCGATTACTACAATATCAACACTATCTGGATTTAAACAATCTCCAAATAAAAAGTACCGTTCCTTCAACATAAATAATAGATAAAATATGACATGACGTGTGTTTTTAGTTAAATAAAAATAAAAAAATTCGTAGAAATGATACCACTATTTAGTGGTCATTATGTGTTCATTAATAATGTTTATTGTATCCTTCAATTCAAATTTAGGACCTACTTCGATTTTGAGGTAAAACAAACAATATATTAGTGAGTTTGTTTAGAATGAAGGATTAATAATCTAACTTATCTATTGCACTTAATGTTAGTCAACATTGTGAGTTGGGGGTACTAGATTCCACATAAAACTTTTAGGGTTGTAACTGGATTACGCAATAATTGTCATGATGGGTTAGTTGTTTTAGTTATATTTTGCTTGGTTTAAGTTGTGGTGCTTTTGATTTAGATAGTTGTTATTTGTTAATGCTTAGTAAGATGGGGGTCTTGAGGACAAGGAGCATAAAGAATTGTGTTGTGGTAAAAGAAAGGAGTTTTAAACGAGTGGGTGAGGGTGGGGAAAGATAAAAGGAGATGCGAAGAAAGCAATGGCATATAAAGAGAGAGAGAGAGAGAGAGAGAGAGAGAGAGAGAGAGAGAGAGAGAGATGTATGGGAAATTGGATACAGATAATCCAGAGAGAGCAGGCAAATAGGGACATAGGAAATGTAGGGTGTATTAAGAAGAGCAAATGGTCATGTTTGTGTTTTTTGTGAAAGATGAGGACCATAAGAGGAGGAAATTGGGTGAAGATGAGAAGGGCAACAACGAACTTGCAATGATTGCTTCTTCACAGATTAAAAGTGAGGAAGTGGCAGGCAAGTATCAAGATATAAAGCTAGGGTGTGTTAATGACAAAATGCTAGGTTGAATATGTGGGAGGAGATTGCATTACAGATAATGATAATACTGAATAAGTATAGTTCAACTCCAAAGGAAGGGAGTCTCTAAAGAAAGAGCAAGTACTACACCCAAATGAGAATTTTAACTTCTTAGGGTTTTTGAGATGCCAACATAAAGGCATGGCATGATGCTTAAAGTAGAGGGTGGCCATGGCAGTTTTGAGCGACAAGAGAGAGCCAAGGTAAACTCTACAGGTTGCCAGTTAGGCCAGCTAATTTGTACTAATCCGAACGTTGGTCGATAACCAAGGCATACAAAAGGAATATGGATTGCAGAAATGAGGATGCTATTGTTGGATTGGATAACAAATATACATCACCGAAAAGCTGATTAAGGTAGTTCCAGCATGTGCAAAAAAGGCAATCAATGACTAAGGTTGGTAGGGTAGAGACATTTATGACCGATGAAGCAAGGCAGAGAGGTTGTCTGAGGAAGTAGGAAGATCGCATGAGGTTACAAGACATGAAGGTGATGCCACTTTTGGAGGACATGAACATGACCTCATTCATATACAAGGGGGTAAAGACTTAAAATTAGGGTAGTGGCCTCTAACTACACTACATTATTTATCTTCTTTATTTTTTCTTTAATCTCTTTTGCTAGTAACTAGTATCATATTTTTAGATCCAAATTCCCCCGTGTTTGGCTTGCACTCCTTTTTGTCATAAGTCTTCTATGGAAGCAACCTCTCTACCCTGAAGTGAAGATAAGATTGTCAACATCTACCCACCCCTTCCCACTTTGGTTTTTGGATTCCAATACTATTGTTGTTGTCTTTGTGCATGATGTTTAGGAGCTTCAATATGTTCATTTGTGTTGTATGTATAGATATATTGATGTTAGCATCCCTTATACTAAATGCAACAACTACAACTGATTGATTACTCCATCAACCTCTTCCAATTCCAACCAATTAACCTTCTTCCTTATATGAGTTATCTTGAATATGTGTGTTTTCCCTAATTCCATCCCTACTCATTCTATAACTAATTAATATCCCATGCTAGTCGATGAGAAAGAATCAAAGAATAGAATATTGACTTACGGATGCCAACAATCAGTTATGATTCTTGCGACCACAGGATCAACAGTTTCAGGAATGTCAAGGTGTCTATACTGAAACCCAACAGCACCAACAACCTGCATTGAATTCATCTCTATCCAAGGTACACGCAAAGTTGCCAACTCCCATAATATTACACCAAAGCTAAACACATCACACCTGCAAAATAACCCACCCCATCTATTCTCTTAGCTACATACTGAAACATATGCATTCCTGAAACTTCCACTATCTAACTCCACAAGTTTAAATAATTGCCTACTTACTTTTCATTCGATGGCTCGTTCCTTAGTACTTCTGGTGCCATCCATTCAGGCTGCAAATAATCCCATCCATTAAATGCTATTTTGACATTTTATATTATATACAACAAGTCACATTCAGTAACAACATAACATACAGTTCCAGCAGTAGATTTTGAAGACAGAAAAGTGTGGTGTTTCATGCGTGACATCCCAAAATCAGATACCTGCATACATACGTTAACAAAATATGTAAATACATATTAACAACCAACTTTTATCATATTAGATGGATATATACATATACAAACCTTCACAACCCAATTTTTATCAACAAGGAGATTTGGAGTCTTTAAGTCCCGATGCACAATAACTGGATTACTGGTGTGTAAATAATTCATTCCCTTTGCCTGAAAGTGTTTCATAAAATTAACTACAGAAAAACAAAAAGGTTAAAAGCTGGAATCATTTGATTTTTACCACATCAAGAGCCATACGCATTCGCCTCTTTTCATCAAGTTGGACATTTGGCCGATGAAGCAGTTTATATAAGCTACCCCTGGGTAACATAAATCAAACAGGAAACAAGAGAATGAGAAATACTGAAAGATAATCATCTCATAAAAATAAAATAATCCACCTTGGTAGAAATTCTGTGAGGATGGAAAGATTTGGCGGACGAGTAACTGCTCCCATGAAAAGAACAATATTAGGATGTCTCAACCTCAACATGATCTCAACCTACAAAAACAACACTATCTTGAATACTTTTTTTGAACAATATGAATGCTATGTTGACTCTAATAAATGATGCAACTTAAAAGCTGTAGCACTTACTTCGCTTTTAAACTGAGTTAGTGCATCGCCTGATATATCCTGGTTCATAAACTTCTTCACAGCCACCTCCTATTAAAAAATACCAATTTAATCAATTAAACAGAAAATATCTTTAAGTATAATTTTATTAAATAGCAACTTACAGTTCCATTCCATTCTGAACGATAAACCTCACCAAAAGAACCTGGAAGAAAGGAAGAACCATAAGAATGTTATGTATAATAAGATTTCATCCACACACTTGATTCTCTAGATGATGCATAAAGAAACAGTATATAAACTTTTTTACCACCATTTAAGTAACATTATGCAGTTACTGATTTAAGAAACAGTAAACAAGGGTATATGTATCTCACCTATACCAATCCGTTCTCCAATCTGAAGATCCTCCCACAGAATTTCCCACTCAACTGCAGTAAGACTAATTCCCTCACTATGGCTTTCACAAGTAGATTCAGAAGGTATATCTTTTTTGGACATTACTTCTTGCTGTGTTTGTAACCCAAAAAATGTAACATTTGTGTTGTCATGAAGCTCCTCATTATTAGACATGATTAACAATTGACCATGTTGACCACCAACGTTCAACATGTCAGCATCTAACAAATGAACAGTTTCACATATGTCTGCTTCTCCCTTCACTTGGTTATTTACATTTAAAAGGGAATCGGGCAATGTTCCACCATTATTTAATAGAACTGCATGGAGTTTTTGAGCAAATTCTGGGTTTTTTGCAGCAGTTATGACACATTCAGACACATCTTCAATCTGCAATTTTTGTGCAGGGGATGTTCTTCCACCAGCATTTGATGGGCCTTCATGTGACCTGCTGAGGATTGGAAGAAGGTTACCAAAATCATACTCAAACCTCTCAGTTTGATTTCTCTTCATAACTTTTCCATCCTTTAGACCTTTTGATTGTGAGCCTATAATAGAAGGCACTTCAGAACTTGAAGTCCCAACTTTGCCAACATTATCTGGTTGAGGTGTAGCTGCTACTGAATCTAGTCCAAAATTTGGAAGATTATAGCTCTGAACTTCAGAAGGGATCAGGGTGCCTGGAGCACCCATTAAATCAATAATGTATTCACTGCATCAATGAAAAACCAGATCCTACATCAATGTGCATCCTACATAGGTGATAGGTATTGTACAAATACAAGCAAAAATATGTATGTATACAATCACAAATGAGCAAATCATACACATTCATATTCATATATATATATATATATATATATATATATATATATATATATATATATATATATATGCATATGAAATGGTGGAGTTACTAATTAACAAAAGACATGATCACTTACCTTCCATTATCGATCTTGATCAAGTTCACAGCTCCATCATCAGTGCCAGTATAGTAGCTCCCTTTTACCAGACTACATGGAAGGTTGATCTTATCAGCGAGTACCTAGCATTAAATGAATAGTTGACAAAGTGTTCAAAGAATCTTAAGACCATACAAGGTAAAAAGGGCAAAGCATCATGCTAATGTTATTCCTTGTGAAGCTACATGTTTTGGGGTTGAACTTTGAGAATTGGTTTTATAAGATTTTGACTATCTATCAGTATCAACAAACTGCTTAAAAAACTGATACACGAAGTTGAATACCTTAAAAAGCAAGGCCCTGTGGCGGGAAAGTCCAACATCAAGACAACCAAGAGGAAGAATGATAGTGTTCATGGAATTCCTTAACTCATAACTTCTAAGAGTCCATCTTCTCAACATTTCATCTGCATCACTAACAGGACCCCCCATTTGAGCAACAACAATATTAGCAAGTTTTTGGATTAATGTACTCATAATCTCCCTAGTCCCAGCAGCCTGGCATTCCAGTGATATAGTAGAAACTCTTTCCTCAAGATACCGCAGTTCCTTATCAACCATTCGGTCAACTAAAATTACTTCATAGTCAACATTATCTGAAACGGTTATTGCTTGAAGATCCACTAACAATGGCATCTTCCCTTGTGTGATTGAATTTGAAGTAATCCCATATACATCATAGAAACCGTCCATCACTTTCTCATCATAATTTACAACATTATTGCTCTGCATGTACAAAATTCTTTCCATCATTTACAAGCTTGTCTTTAAAAAGCATGTTGCATAAGAAGCATAAAAGCAGTACTAGATACGTGGTAAATATTAATAAGTGTAGAACTTGAAATATATAACTCAATTTCACAAGATATCATTCACATGCCAGCAAAAAATTTGATAGATATGCTTTTATTGTATGTGCCCAAGCATACTATGGATGCTTGATCACACATACTGTTTGGTGTAATGGAAAAGGAGACAGATTAAGAAGTTCTATACTGTTCACTCAAAATATGTCACTCAACTCCTATTACCTTTATTTGCAAAATAATTATTTAACATTTTATCATTTACTACATAAAGCTGATAAACATTCAATTGTCTAAACAGCATTGATGATGATAACCATTCGTCCAGCATTCATTCCATCAATAACAGCTAGAGCTTACAGTAATTGTGATTCAAGTTAAGAAAATCTTGTTATAAAAACTTATATCCTCTCAATGTAAATTTTGTTGTTACTTGGGCTTAGTAGAATTATGTTGCAGATCCATGTGCAAAGGTTAAATCTTCTAAAACTTGTGGTTATCTTCATATATTTCCTTCTCTAGCAAGAGCTCAATCATTGATTGTTAAAAAGACACAAATTCATAATTCAAGGGTCCCTTATGTCGTAGATGTCAGTACGATCCTAAGCTAATCAATGTTTTAATACATCAACGTTCGTAAGTATATATTGAAGTCCAAAGAAACTCACGCTACTAACACGGCACTTGGATCAAAAGTAGAGTTGAAGCCAAATGCATATTCAATTATGTATAGAATGCGATTAGTTAAAGTAACCTTACGTAGCCATCAAAATTTAAGACCTAGAAAAATATGAATACATTACCCAATACCGAAGCGAAAGAAATTCAACGAAGGGTTCAGAAGGAGAACAGCCCAAGCTTCTTTGCTTAGCAGCCTTAATTTGTTCGGTTTCAGCATCAGGTTGACCCGTCTCGACCGATCCCGATGAGACACTAATCGCAAGAGCAAGTTGCATCTGAAATTCCTCTTCGAAGAAATTAGAATCAACTGTGGACGAGTTTGAGATGTCGTTGACGTTCTGGGCAGTTGAAGATAAATCGGCTCCGGTTCCATCGACAATCGGCAACATAGATGGAGAAGAAGACGATGAGTGAAACGTGGTCGTTGCCGGAGACCGTGATGACGGGTCGGCCGCGGCGAGTCGATTATTGTTATCGTTGAACCCACCACCGATGTGAAGCTTTCGCAACAGATGCTTCATCTTTGACATCGTCGTCGATCGATGCGCATCAAAAACTCGCACTCTGTCTCTCGCACACAGAGTCTTTCTCTCTCTAGAATTCCCCTTAAAACTTTCTCGCTCTACCGGCTGAAAGGGTGATTCTCTTAACCTACGCCCACTTCTACGAGTAGTACCCGCTCGAAAAAAGAATTAAGTTAGGTAATTATTACTTTTCCCAAAACACCGCCGCAACAAACATCCTCTTTTTTTCTCTAATAAATTAAGTTTTTTTTTTTTTTTTTTTTTTTTTTTTTTCCACTTGTCACATTCTCATTCATTTTGCCACATATTATTTTGTAGTTATTTTGAATTAATTTTTATTCAATATGTAATTTTGTGGTTTTTCTATTTTATTAAATTCCATATTGTATTTAAATTTAATAATAAATGCATATCAATTTCATTAATGGACTTTCCTTATAATTTCAAAATTTTAAAATAAAATCTCATTAATTTGCTTTGATTATTTTATCTAAATGATTTGTTTGAATTTAAAAGAGAAAAAAAACACTTTAATTTTAGTAATTCAATATTTTTCTCATTTTTTTATAAATTCAAATTTCTCAAATCTTTATACATATTTAATTGTTTTAAATACACCCATGTAATACATGGGGTTCACATCTAGTTATATAAAAAGGTAAAATGATTTTGAAGAATAATAGTATATTTTTTAGACAAAAATATGCAATTGCTTCTTGTTATTTGTCAAAAATGATATGGTGAAGACAACCATGAAAATTTTATGTTCTTGGTATTTAGGTTTTTTTTGTGGTTGAGCTTATGATCTCATTCATTCTGCTTCATAACTTGGTGCTTAATAGTCTTCTACATTGTTCTCGAAATTTTTTTAAGAAGGAAATGGGAGGAAAGATAAGGAAATAGAATGAAATGTGTGTTCTCAAATTTTTTAAGGAGAGAAGGATAAGGAAAGGAAAGGAATGGTGTTCTTGAGTTTCGTTAAAGAAAGGAAAGGGAAGGAAATTGAGGGATTGAAAGGGGAAGAAATGGTTTACAGTATTTTCTAAGATTTATTTCCTTTCATTTTTTGGATGATTGGGATGGAAATGAAGAAAAGGAAAAAGAAGGAAATGAATGGAAGGAAAGGAAAAATTACTCATTCCCCTTCCTTTTCTTTCCCTCTCTTTCATTCCTAAAAAAGGTGCTAGTGATGATGAGAATAAGAAGATCAATTGGATAGCTTGGGAGGTGGTCACCAAATTGAAGGAGATGGGAGGTTTATGGGTTGGATGTCTTGACTTGACTAATATGACGTTTTTAGCTAACTAGTGGTGGAGACCAAAATTTTGATATAGTTCTTTTTGGTTTACTGCATAAAAGCTATTCATAGTCACTTAATTACGGATAGTAAGGCTTTTTCAAAAAAAAATCCATAAATGGTGCTTGGCTTATTATCGCAAATTGATATTGAATTTGAACAAAAAGGATCTCGCTTACCAATCTCTTTAAGAGGTTGGTCGGTATAGGAGACAAAATATACTTTTAGAAAGATTTATCGTGCAAATACATACCCCTTAAAGATATGTAACCCAACCTTTATACCATTGAAGTAAAGAAAAATTTATGTTATTCCACTTGTTGTGGTTTTCCCATATAGTTATCAGGCTGGAGGTGAGTCTCAACCTTAGGGGAAGTGTAGCATTTGGTCCAGGTATAAATCAACTTGTATGTTTAAATCTTAATTGGCGTAGCGTCCCCAAACAGTAATAAAAAAATCATTTTAGAGTCCATCAAATCATTCATCGATTGTTCAAAATCAATACCAAATCATAATATTCAAAGCATCAGAGTACAGTTATTCATAATGCAAAAATCATGAGGGGAGGATCTTTGTAACACTCTAAATTTTCAAATAAATTTTTCATTTTTAATTTCACGAAAAAACACAGTTTAACATTTCATACTTAGTTTATAATTGTTTCAAAACACAACCACATAAAAACTGTTTGTCACATATCCTAGAATCCTCAAAAGATAAATCAACAAGTTGGTGTGTACAATCATGTCGGCGCCTTTCCGCGATCCTGAGATGTACCTGAAACACATTTCACTCAACATTGTAAGCACAAAGTTTAGTGAGTTTCCCAAAATACCACACACAATAATTAGCCTCTCATGGTTATAACTCGATAAGGACCCTCTGGTCTCACGGCTCGGGTTGGACCCTCCAATCTTGTATCTCAGTGAGGACCCTCCGGTCTCACAACTCGGGTTGGACCCTCTGGCCCTATCTCAATAAATGCACAAAATAATATACAACATGAATCACAAAGACAAAATGCATACTATCACATATCTCAGTATAAACACATAAGACCCTCCAGTCAATAACACAAATAAGACCCTCCGGTCGCATAGTAATTACCACTCAGGTAAGTATAGTGAGAAGACTCACCTCGTAAAGTAAAAGCAGTATATACCATACCCGAACTGTCGGTCTAGACTCTGCCTAACATATATTACGTATTACTCTAATTAATAATTGATATTAATGAAGGGGTTTGAGCATTCTGACACTCCTATGGTGTACATGCAACCCTATATGCTTTGGATCTATGTTTTCTCTAATATATATGCAAACTTTGATTTTCCAAAGCATCATCCTAATTAGCATACAATAGAGTATCTTTAATACAAAATTATAGTTAGATGACATACATTTTGTTGTGGCTAGAAACCTTGGACCTTTAAGAATTTAGCACCAATAGTGTGAATGCCTCAAATGGAATCACAACACACCTTTGGACAAAAGATGACTGATAGTTAATTTTGTTTACTTCTTTTTATAGTTTATTTTAGCATATTTCATTCATAAGTTAGATAATTTCCATGCATATTTTCCCTTTTGTTATTTTATGACTATTTCAGGTACTTTCGAATCTTGTGAGCATAATTGTAGGTTTTCGGGTCTAGCAGAGCTGGAGTGTTCGGGACGTATGGGAAGCGATGAGATTTGGTAGACAAAAATGATGTTAGGCTTGGTGATTGTGGAGATGATGCATGGAGCGAGCTTGATGGTTATTTGAAGGCTTGGAGAGAAATAGACTTTAAATTTGCAAGATGCGGGAGTTTATTCAAGCTTGCATAGATTGTTAATCGGGAGAGTGCACGAGCTTTGGAGGATTTGGAGAGGTCAAATTGGGCTTAAAATGAAGAAAAACTTGAAGAAAATGGGCTAGGAGGTGATTGGATTCGATCTGGGCTAAGTGGGCTAAGCTATGGAGGCCCAAAACCTCAAAGATGTTACATCCAGGGACCACCCGCGCAACAACACGCGGGTCGCGCAAGGCTCTGCAGGGGCAGTTTCGGAAATTCTTCTTTTGAGCTATTTGAGGAAGGTTGGTGCCCATCTTTTGGAGACTCTTGGACATCCGATTTTTGGAGATTCTCTCTGGAGTTTTGAAGACTTTTGAAGGCCAAGAACCCTTGAAGAACATCATATTTTTACCTCTTGATTCTTGCTTAATGTTTGGTACAAATTTCTCTAACTTTGTTTCTTTGTGTTTAGCCATGCTTGGCTAAACTAATCTTGGTTGACTTTTGGTTAATCCTTTGAACTTTTGTTGAATATTGAAGAATCCATGAACATGTTCTTAAATCTTTATGGGAATGTTTTGTGTTTTAACATCTTATCACTACTTGTATGTTTTAGTTCATGAGTTTAAATGTGTTTGTGGTGATTAGTTGGCTAATTTCTTGATTAAGTAAAGGATCCTCAAATTAGCAAGCAACAAATGATTTTTGTGTTGTTTTTGCTTCACACAATCATAAAAACATTTCCTCCAACATGGTGGTGAAAGCATTTGACCCCTCTTGGATTTGGTGACTTTTTGGTTCTTAATGCTAGTTGACTTTCACTAATTACATGCTATTTGGAATTAGTGCCTTTGACTAAGGAAATTGTTATGAGCTTCTCTAGCCATTTCAACAATTAAGAAAAGTCTAGGTAATCTCAAGCTCCTTGGATTACTATAGCCAAATTAAGGATTTAAATCAAAGTATTGCACCATTGGATTCTAATGATATGTTCATCAAAAGTCAAAGTGAGGAAACTTTAAGTCAACCATCTCTCCCTTATTGATTTTACATCAAACTCTTATTTTTGTTGCATTTGTCTATTTAAATCATAGTTAATTCTAGTTTGTTTCAAGTATTTCAAAACACCAAAACCCCCCATTTTATTTTTATTGTCATTTTACAAGTATTTTTACAAAGAGATTTTTCATAGAGTTATAAATTGAACCAATCTCCGTGGATTCGATCCCTTTACCACTATACACTATTTTAGTGTGTAATATTTAGGGTTATTATTTGTGTTGGCCTCGACAACCACCAAATTTTTGGCGCCGTTGCCGGGGATTGGTTTTGATTTAATCAGTTTGTTTCTCTATGCCTACATCTCATTGTGCAGGTACTCTAATTTAAAACCCGGAAATTAAAAAAAAAAAGTATGATTTGGAAATGAACATTCCTTGCACTGAAGACCAACTTTCTGAGCTAGCTCAGTTAGTTATGATGATTGAAAGTGACCAAAGTGTGCAGTCCACACCTCTTCTTTGTGATTTTTGCGCCCAAAATGGACATCATTCCGACATGTGTCCATACTTACAAGGAGAATGGGAAGAAGTGCAAGAGAAAGGAAGCTACTACCGGTCAAACCAATGGAGTTATGATCAGCCTCAACATGATCAATGGTGGGACAACAACCAAGTTTGGGGAAATAACCATTACCAAAACCCATACCAAACATGGGGAAATAACCAATACCAACCAACTCCACTGTTCCAAGAACCCTATCCTTATCCTCCTCAACAAACTGAAACGCCAAGCATGTCCTTAGAGGAAATTGTGAAAAGCATTTCCACTTCTACCCAAATTTTCCAGGAAACAACTCAAGCTAGCCTCAAAAGCTTAGAGCAACAAATAACACAAATTTCTCAATCATTGAGTATGGTGGAATCTCAACATAAATTACCATCTGAAGAGAGCCCATGTCATAACGCATGTTGCATTCCTTTGAAAGATGAGAAAACTTTTGATGGCCCAAGAGTGTTATATGAAGAAGAGGAAGAAGAAGTAGAAGTGGAAGAGGTTGTTAAAGAAGAAGAAGAAATTGAAAAAGCTAACAATGAAACTATAGAGGAAGTGATATGGGTTAATGAAAGAGAGGTTGAGCCACCCACTACCATTGAGAAACTAACTCCATTGGTAGACCAACCACAAGAGCCAGAAGCGATAAATTTGTCGGACTCTTCAAATGATACGTATCACAAGAAAGAAGACGCCCAACCGGTCACCTACTCAACCACCATGTCAAAGAGGGAAGAGTTGGTCACCTTACGGAACAAGTACGAGAGAGAATATGGTTGGATGATTTCTATTATCAAAGGTCTAAGTCCGGTATGGTTCTCCCGTAAAAAGAAAGTCAAATACAAGAAAAGAGTCCCAATGGAGGTGTGGAAATTAAAAAATGTAGACACGGGGCAAATTTGCAAGGTTAATGGACATCGATTGAATCCATTCAATGAAGGTTTTGATTCAAATGTCCAAGATGTCGTCCATTTGGACGCCCCAAAGTGTTAAAGTGAAGTTTGGAGGCGTCTCGCCAAAGACGTTAAAGAAGGGCATTTTTGGAAAGCATTGTGTTTTCGTGTTTTTAATTTGAACAAAATGAGTTTTGAAGATGTTTATGGGATTCAAAAGCGTTGTTTTTTGAAGAAATCAAGAGTTTCTAGGTGTTTGGGGCTGTCCGAAGCAAGAACGGGTGAAAAACGAAGAAAAATGAAGCGAAAATGAAGATCAGCATCAGCGGGTTGCGCGACCCGCGTGCTGTTGCGCGGGTGGGTTGCGCGGCCAGGTGTGATGAAGCGACATTGGCCCAAGACTTAACTGCAAGGTCTGCGCGACCCGCGTGGGGACTTGCGCGACCCGCGCACTGTGCTGGGCAATTTGGGCTATTTTTGGCTATTATTTGACCAGGTGTTGACCAAAGCTTTTAATGAGTTGACCTTTTGACTTTTCTTGACCAACATTGACCGAAATTGACCCTTTTTGACCCATAGATTAAAATGTTCAGCTTCCCTTCTTCTTCATTTAATCATCTGACCTCCCACTCCATTCCTCTCATATAACCTTCCAGCACCCACCTTGCCGGAAAATTCAAGATTTTCGGAGTTCTACTGGTCGTAATTTCACGAAACCACCGCCACAAACATCTCCCGTCATCCAATCCTCCGATTTAGGTCATTTTTGCCCTTACCTTAAGCATTGAGGACAATGCTTGTTCTTAAGCTTGGGGTGGGGCATTTCATTTTCCTTTTATATTTTTTTTTCATGCATTTTTAATTAGGTTGCATAACATTTTAGATTTAAGCTAATTTTCATTCATTTTTTTTAAAATCCAAAAAAAAATTTATTTTTTCTTTTTCACCTTTTATATTTTTGCATAACATTTAGCTTAGGCATTAACATTCATGCATTTTTGTTGTCTGTTTATTCTCACCCCTGGATGCCATGGAATAGGTTCACAGTTATTGTATCATTATTGGTCCAGGATCTTGTTGTTATCTCACCCATCGAACGGGGACCATTAGCTGCAGTTTGGGATCTCATACTTGGGATCAGATGCTGGTAGCTTAAAGGGGTAAGTGATCATGGACAGGTAGTTTTCATGAAGAATTATGCATACAATAATAATGACTGTAGGATATACTATAGCAATGGATGTCTTAGCCTTGCGGTCACTACCGCCGAGAGGATCACACTTGATCATGTTTGAACCGTTAGGATGAAGCACTACTGCTTGTCCCCGAGTAGAATCCATATCCGGTCTCTTTACATCACCATATCTTTTTGCGATTTTCTTAGGATTTTGGAGAAGTCTTTTAGTCCGCATGTGGACATTTTCATTATTTTTGAAAAAAAAATTCACAAAATTGAAGAGGAGCTTACATTATATCTTTATGCTCCACACATGGTCATTTTCTCGCTTAGACCATTCGGATTATATTACTACCCTTTCGGTTCCACTTACACACTTTAGGAACCAAATTTTGAGTCAAAGGGTTGTTATTACATTACCTTCAAGTATAACAAAAAAAAAACAAAAAACAAAAAAAAAACAAAAAAAAAAAAAAAAAAAAGGGGGCAGGCAAATTCCCAGCTGCAGAAATTTGAGAAGGGTGACCGGTTCAATTATTGAACTAAATCTTCCAACATTTTGGTCACCCGGCGTTTGATATTCATTTATTTAGGTATGTTTTATTGTATATAGATCGAGTTGTTTTTCGCAAATTGGTGATGTTAGGGAGACTGTCGAGTCAGATACTACGGGAGGTTTGGGCCAACACCAAGTGATCCGATTCTTACAACGGTGCCCGAGCGATTAAACCTAGTTACACATGAGAGAAACCGGCAAACGTGAGATCAGAGTGTACGTTTAAAGAAGAGCTCCACCCGAGCCCATCCAGCTGCTTTCTCCCTACTACAGATATTCTTCATTGTATGCATGTTCCATTGAGGCTACGACTGCTCATCCCTCCTTACTCACCTAAAGGAGTTGTCCTGGCTATGGTTTATGGTACCATTGTCATCGGATGAAAAATTCCTGACGTAATAGCAAGATCAATTCTGACCATGTTGACTAACGGTGATCAGGTTCTGCGGCTCTATCCATTCTTTTTATTTTCTCTAGGATAGTTCATCCCAAGTTCATTTTAGTCTTGTCTTACTTGAGGACAAGTAAGGTTTAAGCTTGGGGTGATTTGATAGTTAATTTTGTTTACTTCTTTTTATAGTTTATTTTAGCATATTTCATTCATAAGTTAGATAATTTCCATGCATATTTTCCCTTTTGTTATTTTATGACTATTTCAGGTACTTTCGAATCTTGTGAGCATAATTGTAGGTTTTCGGGTCTAGCAGAGCTGGAGTGTTCGGGACGTATGGGAAGCGATGAGATTTGGTAGACAAAAATGATGTTAGGCTTGGTGATTGTGGAGATGATGCATGGAGCAAGCTTGATGGTTATTTGAAGGCTTGGAGAGAAATAGACTTTAAATTTGCAAGATGCGGGAGTTTATTCAAGCTTGCATAGATTGTTAATCGGGAGAGTGCACGAGCTTTGGAGGATTTGGAGAGGTCAAATTGGGCTTAAAATGAAGAAAAACTTGAAGAAAATGGGCTAGGAGGTGATTGGATTCGATCTGGGCTAAGTGGGCTAAGCTATGGAGGCCCAAAACCTCAAAGATGTTACATCCAGGGACCACCCGCGCAACAACACGCGAGTCGCGCAAGGCTCTGCAGGGGCAGTTTCGGAAATTCTTCTTTTGAGCTATTTGAGGAAGGTTGGTGCCCATCTTTTGGAGACTCTTGGACATCCGATTTTTGGAGATTCTCTCTGGAGTTTTGAAGACTTTTGAAGGCCAAGAACCCTTGAAGAACATCATATTTTTACCTCTTGATTCTTGCTTAATGTTTAGTACAAATTTCTCTAACTTTGTTTCTTTGTGTTTAGCCATGCTTGGCTAAACTAATCTTGGTTGACTTTTGGTTAATCCTTTGAACTTTTGTTGAATATTGAAGAATCCATGAACATGTTCTTAAATCTTTATGGGAATGTTTTGTGTTTTAACATCTTATCACTACTTGTATGTTTTAGTTCATGAGTTTAAATGTGTTTGTGGTGATTAGTTGGCTAATTTCTTGATTAAGTAAAGGATCCTCAAATTAGCAAGCAACAAATGATTTTTGTGTTGTTTTTGCTTCACACAATCATAAAAACATTTCCTCCAACATGGTGGTGAAAGCATTTGACCCCTCTTGGATTTGGTGACTTTTTGGTTCTTAATGCTAGTTGACTTTCACTAATTACATGCTATTTGGAATTAGTGCCTTTGACTAAGGAAATTGTTATGAGCTTCTCTAGCCATTTCAACAATTAAGAAAAGTCTAGGTAATCTCAAGCTCCTTGGATTACTATAGCCAAATTAAGGATTTAAATCAAAGTATTGCACCATTGGATTCTAATGATATGTTCATCAAAAGTCAAAGTGAGGAAACTTTAAGTCAACCATCTCTCCCTTATTGATTTTACATCAAACTCTTATTTTTGTTGCATTTGTCTATTTAAATCATAGTTAATTCTAGTTTGTTTCAAGTATTTCAAAACACCAAAACCCCCCATTTTATTTTTATTGTCATTTTACAAGTATTTTTACAAAGAGATTTTTCATAGAGTTATAAATTGAACCAATCTCCGTGGATTCGATCCCTTTACCACTATACACTATTTTAGTGTGTAATATTTAGGGTTATTATTTGTGTTGGCCTCGACAACCACCAATGACTTTTGAGAGAGAATGTCTTTCACCAAAAACGCCTCATGTGAACACATAGAACACTAGTGCCATTTTGGATACTAAGGGACTTCTTATATAGTGTGGCATGATTAGGGTTACACCATGTAAACCCTAATGGGCATTAATTTCCACATTCCTTAGGCTTCATGGGTTTTAACCTCCATGGAGCATCCATGGGTCACCACATAGGTTTAGCCCAACATAGAGAACTATGGATCATAAGGTCACTTTATAAGAATGAATGATTTACACAATCAATCCCCATATATTTAATTAGTTTCTTTTGATCACATAATTAATTCTTGATCAATACTAATTAAATAATATGATTTCATATTAATATATTAGAACTTATAATATATTAATAAATCATAAATAACCTCTTCTCAAAAGTTCATCCTATCAAATTGTCTTGGCGATATGCAACCCAAATGGACCATGCTACTTTAGGGTCAAGTACATACCAATTATAGTTATGAAATTAGACATTAATCCAACAATTAACAACCCCCAAAAGATGTTAGGCTAAGTTCCCTAACTAAATCTCATAAGGGTAAAAGACTATTTTACCCCTCCATGGCCTCCAAAGTCCACAACTTGACCAAAACCCCCAAAAGATGTTAGGCTAAGTTCCCTGACTAACCTCTTCAAGCTCCAAGTTCCTTCACAACCACACCAAAATCACTCTCCAAAGCTCTCATATACACTCAAGAAGGTATAAGTCTCGAACTAGGGTTCTCTGGACGGTAAGGTGGTAAGGGAGGCTGGTGAGGGAACTTAAGATCCTTTTAAATAGGGTGCAAACCCTAAAAATTAGGGTTTTCATGCACATCCTCAACTCGCCGAGTTAGGTCCTCCAACTCATCGAGTAGGTCTTAAGTGATGTATAAATTTTTTGAAATTCATATATGGGAGTCGGGATGTTACAAACCATCTTGATTTTCGAAATATGGCAATGATTGAAATCATTGCCTTCCTCCCCAAGACTTGTCATTTTCGAAAATTAGGGTTTCATGATAGGGTTTTCTTATTTTTGGTAATTATCAATTATAAATTTGAATTATCCCTCCCATGTTTTTCAAAAATTAGGGGGAGAGGATTAGGTTAAATTATTTTGATTAATTTAATTGGATAATCCTCAATTTGTTTAATAACTTAATTAAAGGTTTAATTAACAGACAATTATTAAATCAAATTCTTTTAAATTTAAATTAAATTCTTTTAATTTCGAAATTTAAAAGGATTATAAAACCCTAGTATTTTGAAATGTTTAAAATACACCCTATACTATATGTAAAATTAAATGTTTAATATTTACTATATCTATAAGACAAGTCAGTTGAATTGCTAGTATGCCTCATTCACGAAGCCGATCTACAATGGGAGTTTAAGGAAGCGGCGTATAAAATAACTGTCATTGGGTATCCGCTCTTACCCACCGTTCCCTTGATTGGTGGAAGGTCGTTAGCCAAACGGGTTTGATAGGACACATAATTTTCATTAATAAGTATAATGAAATTATAAAGTAACTAAATTTTTTATGAAATTCTCAATCTTAGTTACTTTAGGAAAATATGAATTTGATGCTAATCCATGAAATTGCACATTGCACTTTATATAAGTCATTAGTGGAGTGTATATGATTAACCGACACACTAATATGGACTAATAAAGGGTGACAATGAGTGTCTCGTAAATTATCATTGATTAATAGAGCGCGTGTGGCTAACCGACACATTGATTAGATGATAAATGACATCGAGAGTACCAAGCTAATTTGCATGGTTATTCACATCTTGTTTGTGATCATCAGTATCCCAATCACAAATGGAAGAGCATAATCGAGATTAAACATGACATTGAATAGGTCAATGAATCTCAAAAGATCTAGGAATTTCATTAAAAACCTAATTCGTTTAAATTTCGTTTTTCATGGTGAAATTGGTAAATCATCATTTACCTACCTTTACTTATTTCACAATTAGATTACGACATCTGTTTTCTAAGTTGTGAAAAATCTAGTTGGATCTTAGCCTTAATATTTCATTTGGTTGTTATATTAAGGATTACTTCTATCTAACCTAAAACTTGTCCCTTTTCTTTTTAGATGTCAACTCCCAACAGTGCTTCTGGTTCCTCCTCCTCCAACAACTCATCGCTTCTAAACATCTGCTCGAGAGTTACCTTTGATGGCACCAATTATAATGATTGGATGTGTAACATCAAGATGGCTCTACATTTTGAGGACAAAGAGTATGTGCTCAAAAAGGAACTTCTCGAGATTGATGAAACCTAACCTACTACCGCAGAAATAGCTGAGTATATGAAGCACTAAAATAATGCAACCAAAGTGGCATGCATCATGGTGGCTATTATGACTTCACAGGTACGCTAAGCGTACGCGAAGCCTCACATTGACCAGCTTACGGGGTGGCTGACCGAGTACGCGAGGCATACTCCCACCTATGTGGGGGGTAATCTCACAGATTTTAAATCCTCATTAAGTGCTCAATGGCTTAAGCACTTAAGTCGATACTTCAGATCTAAGGTCCAAATGCACCCTAAAGTCTCCAACTTTATGACTTTTCACGTCCATAAAGTCCTTAATACAAGGTCTTAATCCATTAAGACCCTCTACAAGATGCATGAGACAATTCTAGCCATTGGGATCTCATTTTATGGCTTAGGACCCTTCATTGGGTCTGAAAGGACAACTCAAAACGTCAATAACCAAACATGCATAAAATGGGACCTTTGGGATAAGAAAAGCAACATAAAACTTCCAAAGATGGGATATAACAATCAAAACATAAAGGTATATACTTTATACCTTTTGGAGCTTCACAAAGAGGCACAGATCCTAGATCCACAAGCTTGTTTCCACTTGAAAGCTTCATGATGCAACTCCTCCTTCCTCTAATACACCAAGAACACACTTTAAGACTCAAATCACACTTTAAGGGACTAGGGTTTTGGAAGAACGTCTCTAAGACTTTCGAGGCTGAAAAGGTGGGGATAAATGAGCCATAAGGATGTTTAAATACTCCTCAAACCTTAACACTTAGGGTTTCCTCCAGACATGAGTATGCCCAACGTATATAAGTGTACGCCCAACGTACCCTCATGTACGCTTAGCGTACTCCTCCTGTCCCAAAATTACAAAATTACCACTAGGGCTTCTCATGGCTACTTCCTTCTATTATAGGGACCAAAATGACATAAATTAAAACCATATGGATGAATTTGAAATTATCTTAATACCAGGGTGTTACAGAATGCAAGTATTAAGCACTAAAGGAAAAAGTGCTTAATAGGCGTGTATGCTAGGCGTACTCTAGAGTACGCTGCGTGTACGTGCCCGTGTTCGCGACTTGCATGCAACTTAGTACGTTGGGCGTACGTCTGGTATGCGTGGCGTACCAATCATGGATTGGGCTTTTGTGACTTTGGGCTATTTTCGAACTAAGGAAGTTTGGGCCTTGATGGGTCATCAACCCTTCTGATTTTAAGCCATTGTTGGTCATTGGGCCTTCTTGTGTTTGGGCCCATAAAGGGATTTGGGAATCTTTTATAGCTTTGGGCCATATTGGGCTTTTTGGTGCTATTGGATTGAGCCTTGAATGTTTGGCCAAGTTAGGAATGGGTAAAATGGTCTTTTACCCTGAGTGTTGGACAATTGGACTGGATTCCAGTTATGGGTGGTAACCCAATTATTGAATGGATATTATTGTTGGATTAGTGTCTAAGTCCATAACTATTTTGGTATGTACTTGACCCGATGGTGCATGGTCCTTTTGGGTTGCCTTCACCAAAGCAACTTGATAGGATGAATTATGGAGAGAAAGGATTAAATATGATTTATTAATATATTATGAGAATAATATATTAAAGGAGAAATCATATTGTTTAATTAATATTAGTCAAGAATTAATAAGAATTAAGTTTGTGACTAAAAGAGATTAATTAAACTTAAGGGACTAGAATTGTAATTATAAGATAATTGCAATTGGGCCATGGATTGCCTTATATTATAAGGTTAGACGAATTCTATGGGGAAACCCATTAGAAATCGTCCTAGGCCTTTAAGGAAAGGAGTCCATGGGTTGCTTCGGGCTTAAGCATCCAAATTAGGGTTTCCTTGTTAGATAACCCTAATAGCCTCACTATTTAAAGAGCCCTTATGCCCCAAAAACGTGTACAAGCTTCCTTCTAGGGTTTCCACACATTTTGAGAGCCTCCTTCTCTTCTCTTCTTCATCCTCTTGCTCTTGGTGTTTGTGAACCATTAGAGGAGTGACATTTGTGACTCTAAGCTTTCTAAAGTCAATACAAGAAGGATTTGAGATTGTTATTGCTACATAACAATCAAGGTATGATCTAAACCCTTATTTATATGTTATCTTGATTATCATATGCTAGATCTAGGGTTTATAGTCTTGGATAAATTGCATGTACAATAGAGAAACCTAGATCCAAGCATTAGGGTTTGTATGAGCACATAGGATGTTCTTATAGCTAAAACCCATCAGTGGTATCAGAGCCATGCTTGGTTTCTATTGTATTGATGCATTATGTAGCTGAAAATCGAATTTTTGGGTTCTGAGTGTTTGACTCACCGAGTCACTTGGTGCACTCGACGAGTCCAAGTCCAGACTCGACGAGTCGAAACGCCTGACAGCTAATTTTCACGATTTTCTTCCTGTTTTGGGGTTGGATAATTACCATAAACATGTTTTTGTTATAAAATCCGAATTTTATCAATATTTGGTGATTATCCTTACCTAAATAGAAGATAATTGTCAAAATTTAGATAATCATTTGTTTTATTAGATAATATTTGATTATTTGTAATTTAGATTTGAATTATCTTGTATGAAAAGTTTCAATTTTTCCCCTTTAGGTTTTATAGTTTAAATTTGAACTCAAATGTTTAAGTTTTGAAATTTAAATAGTTGAAACCCTAATGTTTTGAAATGTTTCAAAACTTGCCCTCAAGTTTTGGAATTTAAAAGTTGATTAAAAGGTTTAATTTAGGAATGTTAAATTCTAAAACCCTAGTATTGTTTTGAAAAGTTCAAATCACACCCTTATGGTTTTATTAATTAATTAAGGTGTATAATTAAAGGAGGTTTAATAAATCCATAAAAGTTTAGGTTTACAATTTAATTGAATTAAAAGTATAATTGTTAAAGCTGACCTCCTAGTATTTTAAAAGTTTAAAATACACCCTATACTATATATAACATTAAAAGTCTAACATTATATATATGTATGAGTAAAAGTCAGTCTTACCGTCAGTAGGCCTCATTTACGAAGCTGGTCTATAAGGGGTGTTTAAGGAAATTGCCTATAAAATGGCGATTGAATGGGTATCCACTCTTACCCACCGCACTCTTGACTAGTGGAGGGTCGTTAGCCGAACGGGTAGGATAAGACAAAACCTTCCATTATAAGTATAATGAAGTACAAAAGTAACTAAATGTTTTACAAATTCCCAATCTTAGTTACTTAGGAAAAGTGAATTGATTCAATTCCATGAAATTACACTTTGTACTCTTGCGAAGACGTTAGTGGAGCGTGTGTGGTTTACCGGCACACTAAATGGCTCTAAGCAAAGGTAGCAAAGGGTGACTCAATATTTGTCATAGTTCGGTGGAGCGGGTGTGGTTTACCGGCACATCGAATAGGTGACTGTAACATGTGAGGGCACCATGTAAGTTTGCATGGTTATTCACACCCGCTTTGTGATCCTCGACATCCCAGTCACAAACTAGAGGGGCATATCGAGATTTAAACATGCCATTGAAAAGTTCAATGAATCTCAAAGGATCTAGGAGTTTTCATAAATTTAAAACTTAAATTTCTTTTTCGTTTTTAATGGTGGAAATTAGTGAATCGTCATTCACTTACCTTCAAATATTTTGTAGCTAGATTACGACATCCCTTTTCTAGGTTGTAGCATATTGTGTTGGGTCCTAGCCTTAATATCTCATTTGGGTGATTTATTAAGGACTCAATCAATCAACTAACTTGAATTCATTTTCTCCCGTTTTGTAGATGTCAAAGTATGACAACTATGGTCTTCCTAAATCTCGTGGAATAAGCTTTCCACATGAAGATGATATTCCACGATTCGATCGAGGAACAAGAGATCATGCTTCACTTCCTCCACCTCCTCCAATTATTCTCCCTAACCCACAAGTTCGAAGGCTTGAAAAGTTCAAACTCACTCAAGCCCTTTTGGCAAGTAAACATAAAGAAGGAAAGTCAGTGTGTGCACACGTCCTAGAGATGAAGTCACACATTGATAGGTTAAGAATGTTGGGATCTGTTGTCTGTGAGGAGATGGCTGTTGATTGGGTTCTTCAGTCAATTCCTAACTCGTATAGTGAGTTCGTAAGAGAGTACTATATGATGAACCACGACGTGACCCTTATAAATCTCACCTACATGCTTATTGCCGCTGAATCAGCAATGATTTGGCGCAATGGAAAAGCAAAGTCGATTGGTGAATCTGCCTTCCAGACCTCTATGGATATAGGCAATGGCAATGAAAGACATGCCATGATCGAAGAGTTTGATCATAAGAGAAAGGCAATATCTGAAATAGTTCCATGTGTTGTTCCAAAAGAGTCAATTTGCTTTTATTGCCAAGAGAAGGGGCATTGGAGACGAAGTTGCCCTGTTTACCTAAGAGATCTAAGAGATGGGAGAGTCAAAACGTATGGCTCTGCTTTAGGTAAAATCCATTGACTAACTCTTTTAAGCTTCTATTCTAGATTCTTAATACATAATGTGATAAGATTACTATTGATGATTTGTAGGATCGAAGAAAAGAAAGGAAGCTTAAGGGAAGAAGTGAGCAGAATCTAACCGTGAAGGAATGGATTTCGATCGCATTACTTGAAGATTAGATTCTCGAGCTGCTACTTAGAGTTCGAATTAGATTGCTAAGAAAGATGTATTAGCATACTTTTTCAATGAATTGCATTGTAAGGACAAATTTTTCCGCAATAAAATAAAATTTGATTTTATATTATTTATTTATCCTTGCAATGGTGTGTATGAAAAATTGATGTTTGAATGGATTTGATTCTTAGTTATGTTATTTGTGGAAATGACCGAATAGGGAAAGTTTCTCATCGCCCAAGTTTCAGTTGGACAGAAACTTGGAATCATGCAACTTGGTTGCACGATGAATGAGAAATTTGATATTTGGAAATTAGACTAATTCATTGACAAAGTGTCAAGTGAAGGACTAGGAGATCGAATACACAAAGTTGCGTGTTGATCAAGTCCACCATAAGAGTAACAAGATATTCATCATGATTTACTTAAGGTTTAGTAAATATGATTATACTTATAAGATTAAGTGTAATTCTGAATTGATTTAAAAGGTTTAAATCAATAGCAAGACGAATAAGAAGAATCAAGTAGGCAGAAAGATAAAAGTTTCTCCATTCTAAGAAGAGGGGAGAGTACCTTTTATGCTCTATGATAAGTCTTAATGATTAAGAACCATATCTCAATTGATCCTCTAAGTGAGTCTTAGTACAATTGCATGTCTACGAAGAGGAATCAAGAATTGAAGAAATGGTTAAATCAAGAAGTCAATCATACTTCGTTCCAAAACAAGTCTTAGAGTTAAGATTGTGAAATTGAGTGATAAGTAGGTTTATAACATTCATCAAATGTGGAAAGTTGTGATGTCTTGGATAAGACAAAGACCAACTAGGACCAATTTTATGAAGTGTTTTGTTTTGATAAAAACTACACTAACTCTTGAATATTTGTTTGTCAAGAAATGTTTATTGACAAGAGAATCTTATATGTCAAGGAGTCAGTGGGAGTTTTAATAGTCTTGAAAGGTTTCAAGAACAAATCAAAATAGACCTTATCGATCATCACTAGCACACGAGTTGAGGTTTACAACCTATCGTGTTGACACTATATTGCGTCTGTGCCGTTCCAATTGAGTTAATTATGCATGTGAGCCCTATGAGTTCTCATTTGAATGCATAAAA
Source organism: Lactuca serriola (assembly GCF_051521515.1). Classification (NCBI taxonomy): domain Eukaryota; kingdom Viridiplantae; phylum Streptophyta; class Magnoliopsida; order Asterales; family Asteraceae; genus Lactuca; species Lactuca serriola. The sequence goes on from NC_136410.1 coordinate 34,256,326, forward strand.
GACAAGGACCTTGATCAATGAAAAGTACATTGATAGGAAAAGGTAAGCTGCTTAACTACTTGTAAGACATGGTGGGCAGCTGTGCTACCATAAGGCAAGAAATCAAGATTAAGAAAGTTCGGTCCATATGAGTTTGAATTTGTCGCAAACTTTGGTTTTGACAAATTCACATGGATAGGAACACATACACCATTAAAATCTAAGTGTCATAAGATTCCCTCCTTCATGAAAATGACTGTGAGGAAATGCTTTCACTAAGAGAGATTTTAAGAAGATAGTGATTGTGAAATTGAATTCTCAAATTTGATTATGGTTACGGTATCCCTTTCCATGATTCGAATTGTGAGATTTGGCAATTAGTCTTAATTGTTTAGACACTCATATGAGCTATCTAAGGGAAAGGTGTATAAGCTTAGATAAAAGATTATCAAAGCATTGGGTATTAGAAACATGAACTTAAGAAATTCAATAAGTATTGTTTTTCTGGAAGTTAAGCTGGTTTCTGAATACATGTCAAAGCTAGTGGGAGCATAAGTGTTATGTTTATAATAATCATCATGATAGTGGGAGCATAAATTTTATGATTGTATGATTATTATAGAAAGTATTGCAAGTTAGCAATATTAATTATAGAAAACAAGAGTTATACTTTGCAAAGTCACAAGAGTTGAAAAGTTGTTTTGCTATAATTAAGGGAGAGAATATTATGCTTCATTTCAAATCTAAAGGCTTAGGTTGTGGAATGTTAATAATTTAGTCAAGGAAACATAGTGTGCTCTCAAATTTCGATTATGATTACGGCATTCCTCTTCATAGTTCGAATCTTGAGAACGTAGCACATAAAATATTATGTCAGAAGATTGATAAAGTATCGAATCTTCATGTAAGACATTATGCATCGTGTCCCATACGCTTCGGGTGTAGGATTGATTGCAAATGCTATAATATTTGACCATTCTAAAATTTTCCAAATGTCTAGCGCATTTAGAGGGAAAAAGGACGAGAATCGGTTTTGACTAAGATAATTAAACAACTATCAAAGGACAATCCAAAGTTCGCCTAGGATTGGTCGCTTGTGAGTAGTTGGAAGTATAGTATTGGATGGACCATATCGACATTATTATGAATAGATAAGATTCTATTGAGAATGAGTTATCATATGGTAAGTATGGAAAGTTTTCCATATTGGGAATTGAATATTGAAAATCTATGTCTAGATTAGAAACTTTTATGCAAAAGGATGTTCAAAGGAATGTACCTTGAGTGAGAGACATCATATCTAAGGAATTGTCTTGTAACCATCTCCGATAGAGGACTTTGTAATTTCATTGGTAATAGTCATTGTGACTTTAATGCAGTGATATTACAAAAGGATCGTTGCATAAAATGTTAGAATCTAGCATATTCTATAAATGGCAAGAATTTGATATTCTTTCATTTATGAAAAAGGATTTGGAGTTGTGAAATGAGTATGATTGGAAATATGTTCGTTTGATCTATTTCACAAAGTAAGAATCATAGGTAAACATTGTGTGCATGCTAAGAGCATGGGACAAGTGTTGTAATAATTCAAGTAAAAAGTTGATTACCCGAAACAACAAATAATGAGTAATCAATATGGTGATAAATAAAAGGTGTTTTAATTATACTCAAAGGTTTGAGGCCATATGGGATTAGTATTATCCTTGTGTTTCACTTTGCATGTTTTGACTTCCTGAATAATTTAATTGGTTGAGAACAGTCAAATTATTCGAACGGGCCACAGTCGTTCATATGTTGGAAGTAGGTATGAATGAAGACTGTCGTGAATTGGTGTGTAGATTGTCTAAAGAGTATTAGACATAAGCAAATATTTGCTGCAACGTTCATGAGTGCTTATGAATATGATTTGAGCATTGGATTAAACCCACGCTCACTTGGATCACTCCATGAATTGTATCACGAGTGATTGGTGAGACGATAACATCTTATATTCTTGAAACCGAGATGTGTGAGTTGTATCTTGCAAATCGGTTGCACATTGATAATATGTAAACGCACCAGTAACTTGGTGTCATAAAACATATTGTTGTGTGTGATTCGGTGAGTGAGTGCAAGCGAGCATTGAATCAAAGTTTATCCGTTCCTTTTATCCAAAGTAGGATAAAAGCAATATCTTTGGGCCCCTCGATGATTTATTGATGACAAACGTAAATGCTCGGCCGGGCTAGGGCTAATTTGATTTGTTCAATTAGTCAGTCGTCATAAATCGGAAGTCGAGAAATAGTACAGAGATAATGATTAGAAATCATGTCTTATATGATATCTAGAATGGAGGAATATATGATCCCTTATCTAAAGGACACACGTATCTGATAAGATCAGAGTTGACAACGGCTTTGGAAAGCTACGATTGCAGATCAGGATCTGAAGTCATACGCATAATAGTTATTAGACTTATCCAAATGGGAGACTGTTGGATTAGTGTCTAAGTCCATAACTATTTTGGTATGTACTTGACCCGATGGTGCATGGTCCTTTTGGGTTGCCTTCACCAAAGCAACTTGATAGGATGAATTATGGAGAGAAAGGATTAAATATGATTTATTAATATATTATGAGAATAATATATTAAAGGAGAAATCATATTGTTTAATTAATATTAGTCAAGAATTAATAAGAATTAAGTTTGTGACTAAAAGAGATTAATTAAACTTAAGGGACTAGAATTGTAATTATAAGATAATTGCAATTGGGCCATGGATTGCCTTATATTATAAGGTTAGACGAATTCTATGGGGAAACCCATTAGAAATCGTCCTAGGCCTTTAAGGAAAGGAGTCCATGGGTTGCTTCGGGCTTAAGCATCCAAATTAGGGTTTCCTTGTTAGATAACCCTAATAGCCTCACTATTTAAAGAGCCCTTATGCCCCAAAAACGTGTACAAGCTTCCTTCTAGGGTTTCCACACATTTTGAGAGCCTCCTTCTCTTCTCTTCTTCATCCTCTTGCTCTTGGTGTTTGTGAACCATTAGAGGAGTGACATTTGTGACTCTAAGCTTTCTAAAGTCAATACAAGAAGGATTTGAGATTGTTATTGCTACATAACAATCAAGGTATGATCTAAACCCTTATTTATATGTTATCTTGATTATCATATGCTAGATCTAGGGTTTATAGTCTTGGATAAATTGCATGTACAATAGAGAAACCTAGATCCAAGCATTAGGGTTTGTATGAGCACATAGGATGTTCTTATAGCTAAAACCCATCAATTATTTGATGGTGTTAGTGTGGTGATTTCTCTGGATCAACAGTCCGAGTTTTTATTTGAGATATTCGACAACTTGAGGTAAGTTTCCCCACTGTGCTTGACGGGTTGAAGGCACCAATTCCGACCCATGATTTGTTATAGATAGGATGCTAGTTGTCTGCGTGACTCTTGTATGTGTTGTATGTGATATGTATACCAGGCGAGGCCCAATGCCAGGTGGAGCTTGATGAATGTATTGTATGCTATTTGTCTTAGTGATTATTACATGTGTATATGTGTTAATGTGTATACGGGTGGGGCTCGATTCCAGGTGGGACTTGATGGATGTGATGAGGCGGAGCCCATCACATGATATTGACAGATCTGTTCCGAGCGGGGCTCGATGTTGGGCGGGGCCTGATGGGTGTTTGGCAATGGCCAATTGTATGTTAGATATGTATGGTATGTGGTGTTTTGGGGAACTCACTAAGCTTCATGCTTACCTTTTTTAGTTTATGTTTCAGGTACTTCCGGATCCAAAGGGAAGAGCTCGGGATGACCGCATCGCACATATAATATTGTTCCACATTTTATTTGACTATGATGTATTTGGATGTTTTGGTTATACTCTGGTTTTATTATGGTTTTATGAACATGTTTTGAATGATGGTTTTATTATTCTAAAAATTGAAATTTTGTTCTTAATTTTTAGGACGTTACACTTACTTCCCTATGGAACTATCTACATCAACAACTCTCTTCTAGCAGGTGTTATAGGCATTTAACATCTTTTCATCAAAGAACCTGAACATGGATTATCTATGTTGATAATAATTATCAATTGTGCTTTCAACGATCTGTTGATCTTCACAAAGCTCATACTGAACATCTCTTTCATCTTAGACCAGAGTGTAAAGGAAAACCAGATGCTTTCTATTATTACTGGTAGGGATGTTATTCGGGTCGGAACCGAACCAAACCGAACCGACCCGAATAAACCGAAAACCGAATAAGGGTAATTGTATGAACCGAAAACGAAACCAAATAAGCAATACGGGTTCGGTTCGGTTCGGGTATTATTCGATTCGGTTCGGTTCCGGCCCGAATAACCCAAATAACGTGTACAAGATGATTAAGGAGTCGAATAACCCGAATAACCCGAGTAACCCGAATATTTTGTATTACTTTTGTAGCTTATGATTTCATAACAAATCTTTTAAAGAAAAAAATTAAACACTAAAAATTAAACATCCAAAACACCCAAAAATCTATCTATAAGTATACAACCCGAATAACATCATCAATATGGAATGAAACAAGTAAAAGAACATATATGGTTGTTTTCATTAAATTCTCTTATTCAAGGTCAAAGTCCCCATTGCTTGGACTTATAGAAAAAAAGTTAACTGTTAACATAGCACATTCAAATTTCAATTGATAACATATATACTAACACAATTAAAGATTGAGTAGTAGATTAACACATCCAATTTTCAATGAGTAACATACATAATAACACATTGAAAGATTGAGTAGTAGATTAAGATACAAATTCTTACTTGTGTTTCTTGATTTGGAACCCAATTTTCCATGAATTGAATAGAGTAGAAACTAGAAAACAAGATGAGGAGATGATTCACAGAAGTTTGAAGTACGGAAGTCGATCAAAAACTAATGCTGATCAAAGACTAATGTCGCAAGGAGCAATTGTCGATCAAAAAAAAATTGTCGGAAGGAGCAATTCGCAATCAACAACTGTCGATCAAAGAAAATTGTCGCAATCATCAATATGGAAGTAGTCGACTCGATTTAGTGTAATAGGATATTCGATTTGGTATATTAAGTGGGTAACGATCTTCGATTTGGTTTTTTTGGGATCGATTGTGATGATCACATAACCGAATACGTAAATTGTGCAAGGGAAAAAAACGACTCTTCATATTTGATTCGGTTCTTTGGACCGAATAAGCCCTTATTCGGGTAACCAGGACCGAATAACCCAAAAACCGAATAAGCCTTATATAGATACCCAAAAACCGAATCGAATTGCTTATTCGGATCTAATTCGGTTCGGTTCGGTTCGGGTTTTCGAGCCAAATTCTCATCCCTAATTACTGGATTGTTTCCTATGAGCTTGACCAAAGGAGATATGAGTTGGCTTGTGATGATTTCAAGTGGATCAAGCCAAAGATTATTTTGGATGCTGAAAAGGTCCTTGTTGAAGACATTTTTAAATAAGTTTTGACATCATCATATTGGGGAAGATTGTAAGGGCAAACCATATACTCTGATGAGTCAAATCTATATTACGTTGACTACATCATCAACGACATCATGATCAAGCTTAATGACAATGTGATATGTTTGTTGGTGCTTTAGTTTTCTGATATTTTATCTTAGTGATAGGACCTGTTTTGTATTGTGTATATCTTTTATTAAAGGTAATTATCATAGTTATTCAAATTCTTGAGATGTAGAGATTTGAATCTAGAATACTCTCTCTCTCTCTCTCTCATATATATATATATATATATATATATATATATATATATATATATATATATAAGTTACACTATGTATCAATGTAAAATACGCTTGGTGCATTCTATATGTTTGAGAGATTCCTTTAATCGAAATTAGTTTTTGATTAACTTTGTTCTTTGTTCTTTATATTGTTTGATATTAATTGTTATATCTCGATCCTTCAATTTTGAAGATCAGAAGTCCCTTGAATGAAGTAAGAAGTAGGTAGCCCCTATCGTTCGTAGGGGACAACTTTTGATGATGACATCCGACATAAAAATGTAAGATAAATAAATAAAAGTTGTCACTTTTGACCATCTATTCCAAATAAAATCCTACAATACGAAATATTAGCCCATAATAGATGAAAAAAATATAAAAATATAAACTTAGAGTTAAATAAAACAATGTATATATGTGCTCTGACCTCTCTTTCTTTCTCTCTCTCTCTCTCTCTCTCTCTCTCTCTCTCTCTATATATATATATATATATATATATATATATATATATATATATATATATATGTGTGTGTGTTACACTATATTTGATAGACTAGATGAAAATATAAATATTATAAAATGACATTTTAAATATAATTCTATATTATAAACATATAAGTCATACATTTCATTCGTTAAGATAAAATAAATACAAAATAATAGTTTTGTATTATTTATATTTAAATGATATTGTTTACATACATATGAAAAAGATTTATCTATTTCATATTTAAAAATGTCAATATAGGCGATACTAATATAAATTGTTAAAATTTAAACTAATAATATTTCATGAACACTTTAAAATGATCATTTATTGTAACTTTTAAAGAAAAACAAAGAGGAAGTAATTTCCTCAAATAAACAAAAACAATTCTAGAGGTTTTGGAAATAGTCGACTAGATGGATTTCATATTAATTTCGTTTAATTTGTTTTTGTAAATTTTTACTGTCAAAATATTATTAAATGATAGTTTATAGCAACATTTAACTATTAATGAAAACATAAAATATAGGCTAATTACAAAAAGTACTTATACAATTTTTTTTTTGAAAGATTTAAAAAAAGAGAGAGACTTCATAATTAAACCCGATGAATTGAAAGGTTAGACTGAATAGTTTTTTAAAATATCAGTTTATAAGTTTGTTTTTTTTACTAACTAAAGATAACAACCTAAAAAAAACTCTAAAAATAATATAGTAATTATTTAAGAGTTATATCAGGGAACCAAAGTTCTAAAAAAAAGTTATAGCTTTTCTTCTTATTTAAGAGTCCACTGCCCACCATCTTCAAAACCTTCATGTATGTTTGTGTCGGCAAAAGTCTTTGTTTTCTATCTCAGATTTTCAACGAGTCTTTTCAATTTAATACTCATAATAATGGAACTCAATTATCAACTCTTCTGCTTGTCATTATCTTTAGACCCTTTGATAAAAGACAGTCAAATCTCATCTTTTCAACTAATTTACACTTCAATTCCGATCCCTTATAGAAGACAAACCTTAAGACCCTCAATTTTAATTACAAGAGTTGTTGCTCGTGTGTATATTTATTTTAAAGATCCCAAAGTATAAAAACTTACTTCTCTCATAGTCATATTGTCAAGATTCAAAATATAGTATTTGCCAAAATTGCTTAACATTTAATGTCGAAAATAAAAATAAAAACATAATTTATATAAATGTTACAGTTGAATCCGCCAAGTCCTTATAGGGCTGCCTTCGTTAAGTTTGATTTAATTTTAATAAATAGAAAAAGAATATAGTTTATGAGTTATGTAGTTAACATCTTACAATCCCTTTAGCTTTGGGTACAATGACATAAGACATATAAATAATTTTTTTTATATTTATAAAATAGATTTTTTTTTTATTTTTTTTTTTTTTGGGGGGGGGGGGGGGGGGGGGGGGGGGGCGTGGTTCCAAACCTGTTTTTTATAACTCAAATTCGAAATGATTTTATTATAGGTTTCTATATTAAAACAAAATTGTAAAATCATTGTAAAATCAAAAACAATAATAATGTACTAACATTTAAAGAGTGAGTCTCAGCCTCTTTAAATAATTAAGTACGGGTTTCTTTATTGTACACCATGTGTTTTCTATTATTTTATTATATGTTATTTTAAAGTTTGGGCATGCAAATAAATGTATTCAGGTGAATATGTCGGCTATTGTTGGCTTAAATGTCGTAAAACAATAGTATAAAACTAGTTGTCCACAGGTCAAAATTTGATTGCAATTACACACTAGGACAAAAAGACACTTTTGACATTCAATGGTTATCATATTAATATATCAAAAATGACAACCAACTTTCATCCAAATTTTAAATTTATCATTGAAAGTTAAACATTATTGAAAAAGGGTTTAAACTTTCAAAACTAGCTTGCCATCTTTGCATTTACATTTAGGACCAACTCATTACAAAGCATGATAACCAAATTGGTTTATATTGTCTTAATTGTGAACTTTTTTTTTTGTTGCCAAATTTGAGTTATTTTCAAGGATTGTGATGAAATTTAATACTTTAAAACAAACTTTGTCGTCATTTGTTAAAATAAAGTCATTACACAATGAGCAAAAAAGCTACCACGAAAATAAGCGACAGTAGATGGTGTTTTTTAAACTACATGTTTGGTAAATGCTAATACATTATTTTAGTGTCGATACTATATGTTAACTTACACTAAGTTTACATGAAACCTGTAAATAGGGATGAAAAAAAAAAACACTGAACCCATAGGAAAAATAAAACCTGAAACTTTTAAATCGGGTTCAGTTTGAGATGGTTATGGGTACCCATCCAATTAACCCCTGAACCATTTGTATTTTTATAATACTTATATTATTATTAATAGTAATATGCTTTTAAATTATATTATAGTGTTATATGTGATGTTAAAAATATAAAGTTTCTTATGTAAATTACTATTTACATTCTAGAATGATGATTAATTATATTGTTTTTATTAGTCATATTATGATTTTGGATGGATTTATCATAAAATTTAAATACTTTATTTTATATGCCAAATGTTATATTTATATATAATTTGTTAGATATTAAACTTATTAATGTTGTTAGGAACTGAAAGTTTTAAAAGAGTGTTTGATTCAATCATTCAATAGCTAAAATTGTACTAATTTTTGTGATAAAGTGGTGTTGAAAGAGTGTCTGATTGAATGATAGAATAGCTAAAATTGTTTAAATTCGTTAAGATGGTATCTTTCACAACAAGTGAAATCTATACATCATGATGAGAAGGAATTGCTATAATTAAGAGCAGCTGGTCACCATGATTTTACATGAATAATACCATAAAAAGCCAGCAGCAGCCATATACGGCTTACAAATACGAAACAGGTATATACAAGAACAGATTTAAGTATAAAGCTGAAAAAGAACCTTAAAACCACATCACATCATTCACGTGTATATCTTCTTATTTCTTAAGCAGTAGCTTCAGCTTTCTCTTCATACTCCTGTGGTGGCTGAAGGGTGCAGATCAGGTTCCGATCACCATACACATTGTCCACACGGCCTGTCACACATAATCAACCCAACCATAGTTAATCAATCGTTAACCACATCAATCAACAATTCAAGATACAAATTAAAAAATTTAATTATTCAGATTAAATTTTATCCATGAGAGAGAAAGAGAGACGAACATGTAGTAGGCCAGAACTTAGCAGCACGAAGCCATGGTGCAGGGTAAGCTGCATATTCTCTGGAGTATGGTTTTGTCCACTTATCAGCCATGAGTAGTTGTGGTGGATGAGGTGCTCCCTACAAATATTTTAGTAATTTCCCTCATTATCCCTAATAATATAACTCTTCATCCAAAAACAGTCACAGAACTTAGTATAATTATTAATTACCTTGATGACATTGTTGTTGATGTCCACTGTTCCTTTCTCAATTTCTGCTATTTCTTGTCTAATGGAGATCAAAGCATCACAAAACCTGTCCAACTCAGCCTACAACTCAAAAATTCCACATGTTATGTTATATAAAATGAAAGGAAAGGAAAAAACATTATAAATTTTAAAGAAACTTTACTCTTTTTTTTTTAAAAAAAAAAAAAATACCTTGCTTTCACTTTCAGTAGGTTCAATCATGAGTGTTCCTGGAACTGGCCATGACATTGTTGGGCCATGAAACCCGTAATCAATCAGACGTTTTGCAACATCTTCTGGCTCTATTCCAGCACTTGTCTGAATATGAATATGAATATGAGTCGAGTTAGTTGCTATTTCTTTTTGACTTAACAAAAAATAATATTATAACTTACTTTCAAGGGTCTCAAATCAACGATGAACTCATGGGCAACTGTTCCATTCACACCACGGAAAAGAATGGGATAGTGACTCTGCAATGTAATTAATCCCAAAGGAAATTAAAAAAAATGAGAACTTGATAATAATAATTAAAAAAATATTATATATTTATTCTTAATGAATAAGGAAAAGAAAGAAATTGAGACCTCAAGACGTTTTGCCATATAGTTTGCATTCAAGATAGCTATCTTGGATGCATCTGTAAGTCCTTGAGATCCCATCATGGCAATGTATGTATATGATATAGGCAAGATAAGTGCTGAACCCCAAGGTGCTGCTGAAATCGTGCCAAGTGGCTTACTGTGCTCAGGGGCAGGTATGCCTCCAGTTGCAACCTTTAAATCAAGATTTACGTTTACAAATTCAATTATAAGCTCAACAACATACTATTACTCTAATTACACATAAACATCAAACTAAAAAAAATTATTGCTTAGTCTTACCACAGGGTGTGAAGGCAAGTAGGGTGCCAAGTGTTTCTTCACACCAATTGGGCCCATTCCGGGCCCACCACCACCATGTGGAATGCAAAATGTCTTGTGAAGGTTTAGATGACAAACATCAGCACCAATCCACCCTGGACTTGTTAATCCAACCTGTAAAAAAATAAAAAACCAAATAATTTTTATATGATGTTTTAATTAAATTAAAACGACACAACAAGTGTAATGTTTATGTACCTGTGCATTCATGTTAGCTCCATCCATGTAAACTTGACCTCCATTGTCATGAATAATCTTGCAAATCTCATCAATACCCTCCTCATAGACTCCATGAGTAGAAGGATAGGTAACCTAAAAAAACAGAATTTACTTTAGTTATTAATCTTTTGTTTATTATTATCTATTTTTATGTTTTGGAAAAAGAAAAAATCGGTTACCATAAGAGCAGATAGATACTCCTTGTTTGCCTCAGCAGCCTTGCGTACCTCTTCAATATTGATATTACCTTTGGAGTCAGTTCCCACAGTAATAATTTTCATTCCACACATAGCAGCACTTGCAGGATTTGTTCCATGTGCAGACACAGGGATGATACACACATTACGATGATGATCTCCTCTCGCCTATAGTTGACCAAAGTCAATGACTTTGACTCTTTATATATTATTATATAAAATTAAAAGGGTATAATTTAGCATACCATATGATAAGCCCGGATAACCATCAGCCCAGCATATTCTCCAGCAGCTCCAGCATTTGGTTGCAAAGAGAAAGAGTCAAATCCGGTTATGGTACACAACATGTCACCCAAATTCTTGAACATTTCCTGCAAGATATTTTATGTTAGGTTAAAAAAAAAGTCAAGAGAAATATAATTTGGAATTTTAAGTCAAAATTAGAAAGTTATGATTACCTGATACCCCTGTGCCTGTTGGGTAGGAGCAAAAGGATGCATATCTGCAAAGGCTGGCCATGTCACAGGCATCATCTCTGTAGTTGCATTAAGCTTCATGGTGCAAGATCCCAGAGGAATCATACTGTGGCATAATGACAGATCCTTTGACTGCAGCTTACTAATGTATCTTAGCAGCTCATGCTCCGTATGGTAACTAAAATCAAAAAAAGAAATAAAATTATTAATAAAAAGTGACTTTAAACTATGTAATCTAAGTTTTGAAAAAGATTCATACGTGTTGAAAATCGAATGAGTCAAATATGGAGTCTCCCTGACAAGTCCGGAAGGGATAACATCCTGAACCTCTGGTGCAAGTGACGTGGCACTGAATGTCACCTAGAATCAAGAATCAAGAATCAAGAATCAAGTTTCTTGATTTATATAAAGATTCGGTATATCAAAAGAAAGGACAAACTCACAGGTTTTCCCAAGGCGAAAACTTTGAACAGATTATCAACATCTTCAATCGTTGTTGTCTCATCAAAAGAGACAGTGATCTGAGAGAAGCAGGAGCATATTGGATAATAAGCTTAAGAACATAGATATGGTACTTTTGGTAACATAAAAGACATACTTACAGTGTTTTTGTCAACAATACGAAGATTTATCTGATGTTTATCAGCTTCTTCAGCTATTACACTGGAATCAGCACATGTTATCTTCACAGTGTCAAAAAAGGGAAGTTCTTGAACTTGAACTGTTTCAAGCTTCTTCAACCCAGCAGCAAAAGTTGCAGCAAGACCATGAACTCTTTGTGCAATGGTCTTTAACCCTTCTGGTCCATGGTAGATACCAAACATAGCAGCCATGTTTGCAAGCAATGCCTATATATAATAATAATGTATTTTAACAAAACACCTTCATGAATCTCATAATTACATTTTCTACACTTGAAGGATTTAATTTATACCTGAGCTGTGCAGATGTTGCTGGTTGCTTTGTCTCTTCTAATATGCTGTTCTCTTGTCTGCATGGCCATACGTAAAGCCGGCTTTCCTGAAGAATCCACACTGACACCGATGATTCTTCCGGGCATCATTCTTTTATATTCCTGGGAAGTTGCTAAAAAGGCTGCGTGTGGACCTCCATAACCCATTGGGACACCGAATCTTTGAGCAGAACCCACAACAATATCGGCTCCAAACTCACCAGGAGGTTTTAACACAGTCAGAGCTAACAAATCAGTAGCCATGACAACTTTCACACCGTTTGCATGTGCGTTCTTGATGAACTCACCATAGTCCAACAACTCACCTTCGGTCCCTGGATACTGAACAAGAACTCCACACACATCACCAGATGAGTAATCGAAATCCTTGAGATCAGAAGTGACGACTTTTAGATCAAACCCATCTGCTCTAGTTTTACAGATATCGATTGTTTGTGGGTGGCAGTTACTTGCGATGATAAAGGTTTTCTTTTTACCCTTTTGGATGTTGTTACACATCGCCATAGCTTCAGCAGCCGCAGTTCCTTCATCGAGTAGGGAAGCGTTTGACATGGGTAAACCAGTGAGATCGGTGATCATGGTCTGGAAATTGAGCAGGGATTCTAAACGTCCCTGTGCGATTTCCGCCTGATATGGAGTGTACTGTGTATACCAACCAGGGTTTTCCATGATGTTTCTTAGAATGACTGGAGGAACAGATGTGTTGTAGTATCCCATACCGATGAAGGACTTGTAGATCTTATTCTTGGAAGCTAAATCTTGCATGTGTGCGATCATTTGGGATTCGGTTAAGCCTTCATCGAACTTAGGGAATTTCATTGATTCAAGACGGATTGATTTGGGTACAGTGGCGTCAATGAGGGAATCGAGATTTGGAAAACCGACAAATTCGGCCATTTTGGTTTGTTCATCTGGGGTGGCGGAGTTATGGCGGCGTGGGAAGGTGTCACTTGGTTTTAATGCATCTACTGATATAGATCGAACTTGCGATTGCGTATGCGAACCGAACCCATTGATGGTTCTTTCTGATCTAACGTTTCTGCCACTACCACTACATACGTATGGAGTCAAAGAGGAGACATACCTTGAAGGCGAATAGAGCGCAGGGGATGATGGGTTTTGTTTGGTTTGTGAAACCAGGCGCCCGAGGATGGCTTTGTTTGCTAGCCTGCGTGCACGCTCCATTGTGTGTGATGGATACTATCGAACTTGAATGATTCAAGCTGTAATCAAGAATATTCAAGTCGATGAAAGAAAGAAAGAAAGAAAGAAAAAAAGAAAGAAAGAGCTTCAATGCTCTGTTCTTCTTGGTTTCTTTTCTTGTTGATTCATGGTGGGGGGAGTCGGGGTGGTGGTGATAAAGGGGTTCACTGGAATACACTGGCCTCACATGCTCGCCTAGTCACATGTCATCAACAATGGGTAAAAAGTTATGTTTTTGGTCCCAAAACTATACACCCACTTTCATATTTCGTTCCTTAATTCCATTTTGCAACCAATTTTTGCTAATCAAAACCATAAACTGGAATTCGCTAATTTCAATTTCGATTAAAGGTTAAAATTTTATTACAAGGAAATGAACTAATATCAGTTGGTTGTGCAATAATACGTAAAAGATTATTATTATGTTAGGATGGGACTATGAACAAGAACAAAATTAAACACACGTTCAAATTGAAGGGCTAGATACGACTGTGTGTGTATAGTTTAGTCACCAAAAGGTAAATACCAAAGATCCTTAGATCCCAGATCTGAGGTGGTGGGTGAGTGCTTAGATTACGACAGATTACGCATCAACAATTTGGAGTGAGGAAAATGATGGCATTGGAACACGTGGAGATGATGTTGTTTCGTGTCTGTAGTTTAAATTGCGCGCAATCAAAGCCAATCGTTTGTTATCTGCGACTAAAATTGAAACCAGAGGCATATGTTGATCTTCATTCACTTGGGCAAATTGTCAAACATGTGGCAGGCAGTGGATAGACTGGATTGGGTTTCAGTGGAGCAAATTGCATCTCAATCCTTGGGAAACTATTTCGGTAAATTGCGAAATTATGTTGGGGTGGCAAACCCTGTTTCACATTCGCCTTATCTTTCTTTCAACCTCCCATCGGAAACATGTTAAGTTATCCTTCTAATTTCTGGGAATTAATAGCAAGGGAGACAGATGGCTGCTGCATCAAATCCATATCCTTCCTGTTAAGATCCGATGACAATTGCATTGGATAAAAAAAAATATATCAAACTATATTACTTGGCTAACAATACTCTTTCTTGCTTAAGCTTAAGCTTCACCTTTACCTTTAGACCTTTCATCTACAATGCCGCATGAACAATATGCTAAGTGTGTAAGCATAGCGAGATACAAGATTTAACTAGACAAAAACGATCCCCAACTAATAAACCTTTACAAAATCATGCTATAAATGCTTAACAAATCTAACTGTTTACCAAAAATACATATCTTTACTTTGACAGTTGACAACCTTCGAATCCAAGAATTAGTTCGACGATAACTCAAAAAAAAAAAAAAAAGATACAATTCAAGTATATGTAATAATGTGAAGGCTTACGATTCTGTTAGAGTAAACTGCAAAAACAGTTATTAGCTTGATTTTTGTTTTAAAGGGGATCTTTTGATATAGATTGTCCTTATTGAACGGTTTTTGTATGATTTTGGTTTCTCCTTTTAGCACCGTAAAGTTAAGTTTATTAAGGGGTGTTTGAAATTACTTATTTAAGGTGCTTATCTTGTTTATTACAATTTGTTACTGTTAACAAACATTTTTTGATGCTTGATAAAATTAAAAAAAATGTTTATTGGATTAAGTATACATTTTTTATGAGTTGTTTCATTGTGGCTACAAACTATGAATGATCAGTTTTAGGCTCTAATCGTTATTGGTATAAGGGTCTTTGGTCTTCGCCCCATTGCAACTAGTGTTGTATGGTCTATGTGGTTGTTGAATTTATGAGTTGTTTCATTCTTTATTTATTCTTAATCAATGAAACATCATTCATGAGGAAGTTATTCTCTAATAATTTATTAGGTTTATTAATTTGACGAGTTTATGAACATTCATGAAGAGTATTGGGTGCTCGTGAAGCCATGATAATCGGTTTTATCTAGATAAGGACATATAACCATCGTTATATTACAATACTACGTATTTTAATTTTTACATATACATTAATGAAATTCGGATAATTTTTCATTATGTGTTTATATCTAAGGTAATATATTTTCATAAATTCAAGGGCAAACATGTGCCATTTATAGACTTCTTGTTTTAGTATGATTACTAACGAGTGTGGTTTGGTTCAAAATTAAGTCGTTGAATTATTTGTCTTATAGAAATAAGGGTATAAAACAATATATTAGTAATCAAAACATAGATATCTCAGGAATCATATAAAACAATATATATTAGTAATCAAACATGGATATCTCACAAATCATATATCATAGACAACCCTGCGAAGAAACCAGGGATACCAGAGGTTACCCCTTAAATTTTGGGGAAAATACCAACAATAGTCAAAAAATGGGAGGTATTTTCAAAATTTAAACATGAAAATGGACATTTTCGGGTATAGACATGCATTCCGCGGAGGTAACTCCGCGAAATCTACTGTAGCTCCGCGGAATTGCAAAATCGTAAATAATTTAGTGTATTAAAAAAAAACTCAAGATCCATTCCGCGGAGCTCCGACGAATGGATCTTCAGTTTTTTTTTTTTTTTTCAAATCGATTCTTTGGGGTTTATATTCATTCTCCCAACTAATTACTTTCAAGAAAAGATTATGATAGTATGAATTTTTCATGACAATGTTTGGAATGAATGTGAGGTGGAAAAAATTGGTCTTTTAATTAGAGATCATTACATAAAAGAATAATTGAAGGATATATTTTTTTAAAAACTGAAGATCCATTCCTCGGAGCTACCTCCGCGGAATCCACTGTAGCTCCGCAGAATGGATCTTGAGTTTTTTTTAATACACTGATTTATTTACGATTTTGTCATTCCGTGGAGCTACAGTAGATTCCGTGGAGCTCTGCGGAGCTACCTACCGCGGAATGCATGTCTATACCCGGAAATATTCATTTTCATGTCTAAATTTTGAAAATATCCTTTATTTTTTTTACTATTATTGGTATTTTCCCTAAATTTTGTCAATAGTGTACAAATTTTCTATTTTTATTTTATTTTATGCTGCGGTGCTACTCCTTGAAAAAAATTCGAGCTATCCCAAAAAAAAAAATAGATTACTCCTAATTATAAATTTAAATATAAAATAACCTAAAATATTTAAAAGGGATAATGACTTGAAAGGGTAACGAACTTTCGACTTTTGTCACATTTAGTCACTAAACTTTTTTTCGTTATCTATTTGCCATTGAACTATTGAAACTGTTCACATTTTACCCTTATGACCGGCTGTTGCCGGTCATAAGGGTAAAATGTGAACAGTTTCAATAGTTCAATGGCAAATAGATAACGAAAAAAAGTTTAGTGACTAAATATGAACAAAATCGAAAGTTCGTTTCCCTTTAAAAAGTTCAATGACTAAATATGAACAAACTTTCTCTTGTATTATGTTTTAGCAAATTATTTATTTTTGTTAAATTGAAGCAGCATTTGTTGATGAAGAAATCTATGAAATAAAAAAAAAACAGAACCCTGAAAATATATTTAAAAAAAACAAAAAACCAAAACCGAAATAAAAAACCACTGGTTTGACATTTTCCAAAATAAAAAATCAAAATTTCCAATCTGATTTTGGTTTTACAAAAAAATGAACCATTCTCACTGATGTGAATTATGACCATTAGTTTTGCATGCTGAATTTGTGACATCCCATGAATATGTAGTTACAACATCGTCTGAACTCGTAATTCATAGTAAGGGGTTAGAGTATCATCGCATGAATACGTAGTTACAACATCGCCTGAACTCGTAATTCATCACCTACAGGTTATGGGCCTGCTGGTGTTTCCACTGAGTTGTCTAGAATAGTCCGTGGTCGCCATCTATACTCTGATAGATGACTACATCGCCACATTGTCGGTTAAGGTTATGGTGTCTCCTTTCATCCTACATCACATATTCATCATCATCGATTTACCTAATTATCATCACCTTTCTATCATCTCCTATCTCTCATCATTTTATTTCATCACACACCAACTATTTCATCTACCCATGTTTCATCCGCAACATATTTGTAGATATAAAATAAATATACCGTTTAAATCTTTTAAAACATGTATAAAATTGTTCATCCAGCATAGACAGCAAGTATTCAAATAATATGCACACATAGCACGTAATTTATATAAAATACTTCATATCTATGTGTAAGATGAAAATAACTATATATACCATAAAAATCCCGTAAATGCTTCCTAACTGCGAACCCCAAGGTTTACTCTACTAAAGCTTCATATTCTCGGCTCTCTGGACCTAGAAGGGTCCAGATCTATCACACCAAAAAGCTCAAGATAGCTCTTCCTTTCACTTTACACACTCAAGCTCGCTAGGGTTCTCACTTATGGGAAAGGTAGTCGCAATTGAAGGTCATAAGTGCCTTTAAGTATGGCTCGGGCCCAAAGATTTAGGGTTTCTACCAACAACGCGGACTCGTCGAGTCGCCTCACCGACTCGTCGAGTCCATTCATTAATCCGAGTCATCAGTCGCGACCTTACTTGACGAGTTGAGGCGTCAACTCGTCGAGTCTCTCTTCTTAACTCAAAAGAAAAATACTTAAATTATGATACCTGGAAATCCGGATGTTACATTTTGTTTTTTTTTTATTTCATAGATTTTTTCATCAACAAATGTTGCTACAATTAAACAAAAATAAATAATTTGCTAAAACATAACACAATAGGAAGTTTGTTCACATTTAGTCATTGAACTTTTTAGAGGGAAACGAACTTTCGATTTTGTTCACATTTAGTCGCTAAACTTTTTTTCGTTGTCTATTTGCCACTAAACTATTGAAACTGTTCACATTTTACCCTTATGACCAGTAACAGCCGGTCATAAGGGTAAAATATGAACAGTTTCAATAGTTCAATGGCAAATAGATAACGAAAAAAAGTTTAGTGACTAAATGTGACAAAAGTCGAAAGTTTGTTACCCTTTCAAGTCATTATCCCTATTTAAAATAATCCAATAGTTTAAATAGTCCAAAGTCCAAACTCTTTAAAACCAAAAGAAAAGTTAATTTAATGAAACAAAATAAACTTTATTTTACTATTCATAAATGTAAACTACTTTTAATTAAATATGTTACTGTTTATTTTCGTTGGTGTTTGTTACATCGACCGAGAGGCTTAATCAACAAAATTGTACATATACATGTTATATTAATGCTTTGATAAACAAAATAATTAATTATTTTGTTTAAAACAATTAACGAAATAATATATATATATATATATATATATATATATATATATATATATATATATATATATATATATATATATATGACAAAATTTCATAATTGGTCCGGTTTGCAAAATATATTATTTGGAGGATTTTTGATGAAAACTTCACATCACTGTTCCATCTGCTTTGCAAAATTACATGAAATATCTTTCTGCCGTTAAATCTAACTTTTAAGTTGTTAGATTTTAATGAAGTGTATTCATATGTGATATATTCATGTATGAATATAATTATAATTAAAGGAATTCATATGTATTTTTTTTTTATTTTGTTCATATCTCTTCATTTATAATTTTACGTCATATGTGTTTTTCTAAATCCTTTTCATTTAATTGATTGTTAATTGTATTTATTTATTTATTTGACAGTGTGTAGAGGAAATTGAGATGCATGCATCTACAAACAGTATGTTGGAGTGCTAATATACAACCAAACAATACAAAGTGTAAAAGATATTGTCTTATTCATTTATGATTATATAATAATAGTTAATTATTTTTATTTGAATTTTGTTTATGTTGTATTTATATGTGATTATAAAAAATAGATATTTATTACATTGTAACTTTTTGTGTTACTATTATTTATGAATAGATGTATAATCTAGATATATATTCAATATGTTTTTATTTATTTATCATTATAGTTGTATTTTAAATTTTCTCTATAAGTTGCGTTATATTCGTTTATTATTACAACTTAATTCATCTATTCATTCACAATTACAACGGATTCATATATAATTACAAATATGTTTTATTTTTGTATGATTATACATATTCGGTTGAAATGATAAATTCATCAATTTTTTTGATATACTGGTAAAAAAGTATAAAAAAAACGTTTTTTAATCATGGTAAAAAAGTTTTTTTTTTTAATAATCTATTTCATTAAAAATAGATTAAATTCATTTATAATATTTAGGTAAAAAATCAATTAATTAGACAACATCCCATGATTGTAGAAAATCATTAATTATACATATTTAATTACATTGTAAAATTTCTTTTACGCATTTATGGAATGATTGGTTTAAAATTGTTCTCGTGTTCTCAAACTTTTAGGTGTTCTCATTTGCTCATCTCCCTATAATATATATATATATATATATATATATATATATATATATATATATATATATATATATATATATATATATATGACAAAACTGTAAATTTAGTCCTTGTGGTTTGCAAAAAACTTTGGATAGGGTCCAAAAACTTTTCGACTTGCATGGAATGTCCAAAATCAAAGTTTTTCTGTGTTTTTAGTCCAAAAAAACTTGAAATGACGGTTATACCCTTTCACTTTCTTTTTTATTATTTTTTTCATTTTTTAAATACTATTTTAATTTAAAAAAGAAAATAAAATAATTCTCTCTCTCTCTCTCTCTCTCTCTCTCTCTGTGTGTTTCTCCTTCCACCTCCCAGCCAAAAGGTTAACTCCGAATTCTCCTTAAAGATTTAGTGTGTGGGTCTGAAAATCAAACAAAATCTAGCCACAAATTGGAAATACATTAACCAAATCGAATCACCATAGGAAATACATTAAACAAATTGTATCAAATGGAGACGAAATCAAACAAATATGAACACAGTTTTAGAGGACGATGGTGGTGAGTCCGATGAACTTTATCGTCCCCTCTAGATCCATAAATCCAGAATTTGAATATGGTTCTAGAAATTGTTCATCTTTTTTAGGGGGTCACGAGACAAAGATACATATACATGGATGGAACAAGATTAAAGCATATAGAATCCAATCTCGTTCAAAGCATTATCAAAACAAATCAGGAGCCAAGCATCACAAAAATCGAAGTAGTATAAAATCAGAATTTCTGTTATTACCACCCAATGCTAATGTCTTGGTGGTGGTGATTTTCGATTAGTGGTGGCCGGTGGCGGCAACCACCATCTCTGTGGCTCGATTTTTGGTGGTCTCTCTTTCTTCGTCAAATGTTGCTAGGGTTTGCAGCACCGTCTTTCTTCGTCAAATGTTGCTAGGGTTTGCAGCACCGTCTTCGATGATCCTTCTTCTCCGGTGTCACTGATATGACATCGAATCCTGCCACGGTCATCAACCTTTGTATATAGATCTTTGGTTGAAATTTTCTTAGCAACTTTAAACCTAAACGCCCTTTCCTCTCGTTGCAATCAACACAAAAATAGATACTTGGAAAATGAGGATAGTTCAATCGAGCACTGGAGGATTTCTTATTTGATCTGGATGTAGAAATCGTGATTTTTTTTTGTGTGTGCTTTCGATCATCAGATCAAGGGGAATATTGGTTATTTATTAATTGGGTTTGTGTGTGTGTGTGTGTGTGAGAGAGAGAGAGAGTTATTTTATTTTCTTTTTTAAATTAAAATGGTATTTAAAAAATGAAAAAAATAATAAAAAAGAAAATGAAAGGGTATAACCGTCATTTCAAGTTTTTTTGGACTAAAAACACAGAAAAACTTTGATTTTGGACCTTCTATGCAAGTCGAAAAGTTTTTGGACCCTATCCAAAGTTTTTTGCAAACCACAAGGACTAAATTTGCAGTTTTGTCTATATATATATATATATATATATATATATATATATATATATATACACACACACACTCACAAAATTTCAAATTTACAAAATTACACAGATGGTCCTTAAGGTTTGTAGTATATTGTAAATTTGGTACAAAGGTAAATAGCATTTTTCATTAAAATATAACATATGAAAAGTTAGATTTAACAGCATGATGACTTTTCATGTAATTTTGCAAACCACATGGACCAATGGATTGATGTTTTTCTTGAAAGTCCTCAAAGTGAGATATTTGGCAAACTACAGGGACCAATTATGAAATTTTTTCTATATATATATAATGCATATTTGGTCAAACACTTAAAATTAAGTCTTACAAACCATAAAGCAATATGTACCATCAATTTATGGTCAAACGCTTAAAATTAAGTCGTACAAACCATAAAGTGATATTTACCATCAATTTATGCATGTAGAAAATGTAAATCTTATCCGGTCAACAAGTCAAAAAGTCAAGGATCAGATTTTGAATTTTTAAAATTTAAGATAAGATTGACTATGTATATCTCACTTTGAAATTCAAGTTTGTTTGTTCTTATCCATTAAGTATCGAATGTAATTCTTATCCCTTAAATATCGGATATAAAGCTAGCTGAACTCATCTCCTAATTGAATTGGTCAAAAATTGAAACAATATTCCCTTTAATCATGCCTATTGATTCGGTCCCAAAATATTTATAATCTACATATTTATTATACCTTATAAAACATATTTTGTCAAATGTTAAATTTTAAATCGTACAAACCGTATTGTCATATTTACAATGAGTTTATGCATTAAAAATACCGAATCTAATCCGGTATGAATAAGTCAAGCAGATTTTAAAATTTTAAAATATAAGATAAGATAGACTTTATCTATATTTTAAAATTCAAATTTCATATTAAATGTCCTTAATTTCAGTTCCATTCAACTACTTTGAATGGGTATTGATTAATTTCAATATATTGAACAGTTCACAACATTTTTTAGGAAGTATAGTTACATTTAATTTCAAAATTCACTGATATCACGGTCTGTAATCCTTATACAAATTGACCAATAGATTCCATAAATTAGATTTATTTTTTGCTTCAGACTACTTCTCTAACTCCTGCCTAGACCCTATGCAATGACCAAATTCGCAACACATGTCTCTTCTCTACCTCTTGCTTCTCGATCTACCATCAGCAATACTTATCACCACTATTCTCAACCACCACGGCTCCATCGCTCCACCAACCTACTGTTCCATTCTAGTCTCCATTCAAGACACCGATGTTCCCCATGACCTATGAAATTTGTTCCCATCCATACGACCAATCCCTTTTCTCATTTCATATTGGTACACAATCTATTTTACGCATGTTCCTTTTCTCTTTAACATTCACATTGATAGACAAATCCACTTGTAACACCGTAAATTTTCAAACCAAAATTTTCATTTTTAAAACACATAAAACTTATATATTATATTTCATAAAACCACAGGTGTCTCGAATGTCAACATAAATCCACAAATAAAAGTCAAATCCCAGAATCCTCAACAAAGTCTCGAACAGGTGTGTATAATCATGTCGGCGCCTTCCCACAGTCCTAAGAAGTACCTGAAACACACATCACACAACAAGGTAAGCATAAAGCTTAGTGAGTTCCCAAAAATACCACATTCAAGCCTCTCATGGCTATAACTCGACATGGATCCACCGGTCTCATGCGTCTCGGTGTGGACCCTCCGGTTGTGTGTCTCACTAAGGACCCTGCGGTCTCACAACTCGGTTTGGACCCTCCAGTCCTATCTCAGTGGAACCTTCTGGTCCCATAACTCGGTTTGGACCCTCCGATCCTATCTCAGTACAACACAAAATATAGCATATATATCACATAGACAAAATGCATAATATGCCATAACTCAAATAAGCACAAAAGACCCTCCGGTCACACATAGATACCACTCATGGTAAGTATAGTGACAAGACTCACCTCGTAAGTAAGCAAAGAAAACTGGATACCCCTCGAACAGTCTAATCTCCGCCTACATGTAATAAACATCTCTAATTAACTCATAAAGATCACAATGTCATAAAACTCAAGCTAAACTCTTTATAAATCTTGAGATGGGTAAAAGACCATTTTACCCCCTTCACGGCCCCCGTAAACCCTGTCTTGACCAAACTCTAAAGTCAACAGAAGTTAACACTCGAGTCAACTGCCCATGTTGACCCAACTCGTCGAGTGCACCTATGTAACTCGTTGAGTCCCCGTTGTTCCTCATAATGTCGTGAAAACCCAACTTAACTCGTCGAGTTGTCTCATAAACTCGTCGAGTCACCCTTGTCCAGACTCATCGGGGAAAACCCTAGCCGACTCGTCGAGTCAGCTCGTTGACTCCGCGAGTCCCATCAGTCTGAATTCTCATTCAGGCGTTTTAAGGCAGATCTACCACTCCACACCCTAGATCTAGGCTCCCAAGGCTCGAATGTCATGTAAAGCTTCGATCTTTATGTTCATGCATGACATATTTTTCTCCAAAATGCCAATACAACTCTAACAAGGGTGTTTAAGCACAATAACTCTTATATGGCTGAATAAAGTTGGGACCTTTGGACTCTATGGACCTCACAAGGTCTAGATATGAAGTCTAGACCTCCTGGTAGACTCAATGCACTCAATATCCCAACAAAAGGTGGTAAAAGACCTAACTTCCATAATCATGAGATCTAACCAATAAGATGAGAAAAGTGTAGGCTTTTTACCTTCCACAAAAGCTTTGGTCGATATAGCTGTAACACCCCGAGATTCAGGTATATTCCTTTCATCCTTGTTCTTTATTGTTTGGGCATGTTTAGTCCTTTAGTGGAGGGTTTGTAGCAAGTGAGTACGCTGGGCGTACCAGAGGGGTACGCTGCGCGTACTCACGCGCTTAATTTGGACGCGGAGTCGCCAAGGTATGTTGGGCGTACCTAGAGTTACGTCGGGCATACCCGGCCCAGGTGCAAAGACCCTAATCCTCCTTGTGCACTATTTAAAGGGTGTTATGGCTCATTCCTTAGCCTCCATATCAGTGAGAGAAACCCTAAAAGAGAGCCCCATCGTTCTTATTGTGTGAGAGTGTTGATTTGAGCTTGTTGGTGCTTTAGTGGCTTAGTGAAGAAGAAGGAACGAAGTTTTTGGAGGCTAAAGCTTGAGGTGCCATTTTGGATCTGAGATCTGCAGAGGAAAGGGCTACACTTGGAGGTATAAAGTTCAAAACTTTCCTCTTCTTTTGGTTGTGGTTGTATGTGTCCTTTTTAAGGCTAAAAACCCCAAAGGTGGAGACTTTATGAGTGTAAAGTGCTCCATGGTCTGAGATCTGTCCCTTTTCAGTGTTACTAGTGATTTAGAACCATAAAGTTCCCATCTTGGATGTTACTTTGGAGTCATGCATGTGTTTTAAGCCTTCTAGAGTTGAAGGATGGATCATTTTGGGAGATAGTGACTTGTTCAGCCATGCAAAGGCTTAAAGCCATCAACTTTATGGATTAAGGGGCTTAGATGGGGTCAGATCTAAAATATGGACGTAGGTCTTAACTGTTTAAGACCTCAAGAGCAAAAGGGCTAAAGCAGGGGAGTACGCCGGGCGTAATCCCTAGTACGCGCCGCGTACTGGGTGGCGCTCCCCGATTCTGAGATGCAGCCGGGTACGCTCAGCATACACATCTGGTACGCGCAGCGTAACCCGGAGAGTTGACTTTTGGTTGACTTTTAGGGTATGGTCTATCGTGGAGCCTTTGAGCTATGAGAGGGGTAAGATGGTCTTTTACCCTTCTGAGAGTGTCATAAAAGAGCATAGTCTAGCCTTTAAGAGTTATATTAAATAGAGTGTTATTTTCATATGATTAGGCTGAGGCTAGGCCAACGTTTACCGAGTCAGAGATTTACCTAGATACCCGAGGTGAGTCTTCTCACTATACTTTACCTAGTGTGGTAATAGAGTTAAGAGACATAGTATTATAGAGTTATATGCCAGTGTGATTGCATGTTATTATGTGTTGTGATTTATTGTGATATGTGATATGCATGATTCAGAGTTACAGAGTTGGGACTTTCGGGTCCCTAGAGTTAGGGTCAGAGGGCCCACAGAGAGTTGGGGCTGGAGGGCCCCACTGAGACACATTCACCAGAGGGTCAACAGAGTTACAGCCTCGAGTGGCTATTATGTGATTAGTGTGGTATTTTGGGGAACTCACTAAGCTTATGCTTACAATGTTCAGTGTTATGTGTTTCAGGTACCAGTGATGACCGCAGGAAGGCGCCGGCTTGATTCGTACACACATATGGGATTGGATGTATTTTGATCTTGGGAGACATTTGTGAAATCAAAACATGATGTTATGACAATTTATGAATGAATGGTTTTAATTAAAATGTGTTTTTCAAATCTGAAAAATTGTTTTAATTCTTACGGTGTTACAAGTTGGTATCAGAGCCTAGGTTTGAGGGATTCGGGTGCACCTTCAGGCGTATCTGAACTCAAACCGTGGATTTGAGAAAATTTTGATAATAAAAAAGTTTTCAAAAGAAGAACTTGCGAGACAAATAGAGCAGAGTCGTGTGTACGGACAGCCAACGCCCGAATAGTGATTTCCCAAAATACCATTATTATAAGTGTTATGAGATATGATGTAATATGTTATATGATGAGCTATGATATGCATGCTAGAGTAGACTAGGTATTCTTATTAGGACTAGAGTGGCCTGATATGTGATGCCTGAGTCTAGGAGTCTTGTTGCTAGACTCTGGGAGGAGGACTTGGGGTGGATGCTGATGCGGTGTGGACAATAGTATTGGGCCCGCACTACTGAAGACACCGGGTCTGTACACAATCCAAGTAAGAATCTTTGGAGTACCAAGGAACAAGTAGGATGGAGTACTCGAGTGTGAGTATACTCTAGTGAGTCCCTGATATTATTCTTATGTTGTATTTCAGAGAGAGAGAGATCATGGTTGGGACTCGCCACACATCAGGGACCAGTGATACGAGGGATGAGGAGATCCGTAGGATCATCCAGGAGGAGGTGGCTGCGGCCATCAGGGCAGAGATACCCGAGATGTTCGGGTCTATCAAGACCACGTTGATAGAGACATTTGATGAGAAGTATGCTGCTCTTTCTGAGGCTGCTGGTGCTGCAGCCACTGCAGCTATAGCTGCGACGAGGCCACAGGGTGGTGATACGTTGCTGTTCTGAGAGTTCAGCAACACAAAACCACCGGAGTTTGACGGGACCCAGGACCCGATTGCGGTGATGAGATGGATTTTAGACATAGAGGGGTGTTTCTTTACTTGCTCATCTCCTGAGCATTTGAGAGTCCGGTTCGCGCTGAACCAGCTTCGCTTGGGAGCGAAGGACTGGTGGAAATTTGTGACGGCGCACTATACGCCTGCTGAGCTTGTAGCAGTGACCTGGGAGAGGTTCACTGCTATGTTCTGAGATGAGTACGTTCCCCAGGTGGAGAGGGAGCGTTTGGCCCAGGAGTTTCTGACCCTCAAGCAGGGTACTGAGTCTGTTACGGTGATCACGAGGATGTTTCATGAGCGGGCGATGTTCTGCCCAGAGAACGTGTCCTCCGAGCAGGCACATATGAGTCAATATTTGAGCATTATGAGGAGGGACATACGTGAGTTCATGGCGAAATCGACGTACCGGACATTTGCCGAGCTTCAGGAAAATGCCCGGAAGAGGGAGATAGAGCTGGAGACTCAGGATAAGGAGGAGGCTGAGTCTCAGGGGAGGGATCGGCAACCGGTGCAGTCTCAGCCGGTAGCCAAGCGGGCCAAGCCCGCCGATTCGAGATCAGGGAGCCAGAGGGGCCGCACTTGTGGCAAGTGCGGCAAGAGCCACGACGGGGTGTGCAGAGCAGGGTCTTGCTACAAATGTGGCAAGGAGGGGCATATGGCCAAGGACTGCCCCAAGGGGTTTGCAGTATGTTTTCACTGTAACCAGACCGGACACCGGAAGGCAGAGTGTCCGCAGTTGCGGGGATCAGCGCAGGGAGCACCTCAGGGATCTGCCCCTGCCGCCATCAGAGCTACCGAGAGTCGGCCAGTGAAGGCCGAGGCGCCGAGGGCACGAGGGAGAGCCTTTCAGTTAACCGTGGAGGAGGTCCGCGCAGCGCCCGATGTCGTGGCTGGTATGTATTCTTTCGTGTATTTATTTTGATGTTGAGATATTGTGCTTATATTATGTTATGTGTAGGTACTTTTCTTGTGAATTCTGTACCTGCCTTGGTGTTATTTGACTCGGGTGCGAGTCAGTCTTTTGTATCTTTGGCTTTTAGTCAGCATATTAGTGTTAGTCGTGAGGCGTTGAGTCGGCCTCTGAGAGTTTCCATAGCTGACAAGAGGGTGATATATACCATAGAGGTGATCCGTGGGTGCGTATTCGAGATTTTTGGTGTTGAGTTCCCGATTGATTTGGTTCCTATTGCGATGGGTGATGTCTGTGTCATTGTGAGCATGGACTGGTTGAGCAGATTCGGTGCGGTTATCGACTGCGAGCGTCAGCTGGTGACCATACGAGACCCTAGTGGGGGAGTTCTTACGGTGTACGGCGAGGGTACACGTTCTGGGTCAGCGTTTTGTTCGGCCGCTAGAGTGAGGCAGTGTCTACAGCAGGGCTGTAAGGGCTTTGTGGCGTATGTGATGGATACGCGGGTTGATTCAGAGAGACCGAGGTCAGTTGAGGAGGTTCCGATAGTGCGTGAGTCCCCGGACGTATTTCCAGAGGAGTTGTCGGGTGTGCCTCCCGTGAGGCAAGTGGAGTTCAGTATCGATTTGGTTCCGGGGTTCGCGCCTATTGCCAAGGTGCCCTATCGCCTTGCACCTCCAGAGATGCAAGAGTTATCCTCGCAGCTGCAGGAGCTGTTGGGAAAGGGATTTATTCGGCCGAGCAGCTCGCCGTGGGGAGCGCCTATCCTTTTTGTCAAGAAGAAGGATGGTTCACACCGGATGTGCATTGATTACCGGGAGTTGAACAAGCTGATGGTCAAGAACCGTTACCCGTTGCCGAGGATCGATGATTTGTTCGATCAGTTGCAGGGAGCATCTTGGTTCTCCAAGATCGATTTGAGGTCGGGGTATCATCAGGTGAGGGTGCGAGATGAGGACATTCAGAAGACAGCATTCAGGACTCGTTATGGGCATCATGAGTTTTTGGTGATGCCTTTCGGACTCACCAATGCCCCAGCAGTGTTCATGGATCTCATGAACAGAGTGTGCAGGCCGATGTTGGATCGGTCGGTGATCATGTTCATCGACGATATTTTGGTGTATTCGAGATCCAGAGAGCAGCATGAGGAGCATTCGAGGGAGATCCTCGGAGTACTGAGATTGGAGAGGCTTTACGCCAAATTCTCCAAGTGTGATTTCTGGTTGCGAGAGGTCCAGTTCCTTGGGCACCTCGTTAACCAGAAGGGGATATTGGTCGACCAGGCCAAAGTGGAGGCAGTGATGAGTTGGGAGGTGCCGAGGTCACCGTCCGAGATCAGGAGTTTCTTGGGGTTGGCAGGCTATTTTTGGAGATTTATCAGGGATTTCTCCAAGATCGCCGTGCCACTCACCAGGTTAACCCGGAAGGGTGTCGCTTTTTCATGGGGACCAGAGCAGCAGATGTCACACCCCCCAACCAAGGATGGCGGAAACGTCCGGGGGTGGAGGACTTCATGTGTAGTATCATAACAACAATGGCAATAGTGATGAAAGTAAACACAAGCAACATATATATAATTGAAAGAGTTACATCATTGTATGAATTACATGTTTCAAAATCAATTACAATATGTTGACAAAATATGATAAGTTTGACGCCTCAACGTCCCATCCTCAAAAGTACTTTGTTACCTGTTTAGCGATTTCCTGAGAATACAAATAGTTTGAAAAAAAAAGTGTCAACACAATGGTTGGTGAGTTCATAAGTTTTTTTTTGTATATAATTATGAAATAGCTTGTCTCGTAATTGCATAGCCGTTCTAGAAAAATCTGATATTTTCCTTAAAATGAATGCTGTAGTCTTGTACCAAAATACTGAAACGTATGAGTAATCTTCCTTATTTACAGAAAATAACGTGAGTATATTTCGGTATAATCGCGTGTGATATTAGTGAAATTCTCGTAAATTCTTAAGTTTGTTAATACTTTCCGTGAGTTATTATAACCATACTTGACATAGACGGCCTCGTAATGCGACGTTCTTCAGGCGTCGCCGTTAAATGACACTTGTCACCACAGACCTGCCGGTCTAGCTGTTGCAAGCAGCTCTGGTGTGGGTTTGTCAAACCCAATATAGATCTATACACAACTATCACGTTCTCCCTACAAGAGACTCTGGTTACAATTTACAGGACTTTTGGACTTTGTTACTTTGGAAGTAACCCGAAGGGAATGACTCACAAATTTATTCATTAACAGATTTACGTGAACTAAACTGAAAACCTTTGGTAAATAAGTTTGAGAAGTAAATGATACATAAACTATACCTATTATAGTTTATCCAAAACGTTTGTAATGTATAAGAATTCTTTTATGAATGCTTTAATGCTATGAATCCATAAACTATGCTCATTATAGTTTAATATACGTGTTCTAAATAAATGAATAATCTTATCATGAATGACTATATTTCAGTTTATGATGATAAACTAACAAGGTAACACATTCAATATTTAGAACTTATCGTTATACACTTTGCTCAACATAATACAAAGTGTTATGAAAGTTATAAGCTGTTAACAAATTTTCAACCTTTCTACACTGTTTTTGAAAAGTCATAGAAAAAATCATACGAAGTTGAAAACTAAATCCGTAAATTCTGAGAGTTCCCAAAATGTGTCTAGTTTACTCATAATTTTTATCATGATTTTTAATGACCTCCAACTTGGGTGAAAAAGTCCATAATCACAGACTGGTCCGGATTGGTATTTGAAATGATAGGCAGTTTTGTAAAAATCACCATAAATTGTAGAAAAATCGTATGGAGATGTGCAAGTAGTCATTTTAAAGCTAAGAGCTGGAACTACTTACATCTAAAAAAGTTTTTCAAACAAAAATGTTTAAGTTGTCCAAAACAGTCCGTGAATGGAGTCCAACTTTTCTGATGAAAGCTGTTAGAAAAATTTAGTTATGTTCTTGGTGTTTTAACTTGTATTCCCCCCCTAAAAACTTAAGAAAACATAAAAATGTAGGAGTATGAACTCACCTTCAGTGATTTCAGTAGATAAGTGTTGAAGAAGAGAAGTGTTCAACCCAAGAACACTTGAAGAATCCCTTGAAGATTCGAAGCTCTAACACAAATATAATGGAGTTTGTGTAAGATATCCATGATTTGAGTGGAAATAATTGAGATAATCATAAAGAGAATGGATTATGCTTACCAAATGTGGAGGAAAACTCAAGATCAGCCCTTGAAATCTCGAATTTCTAGAGAGAGAAAGTGAGAGGGAAAAGAGTTTGTTCTTCTTGTGAAATGAGAGCAAATGAGAGAAGGGAGGAGAGAGGATGAATATTCAGCTCTCAAAAACGTGGGAAAGAGTGATGATTGAGTGGAAAGGACATTGATGTGACCTAGGTAAGGTGGGGATGTGTGGCTGGTCATAGAGTGAGTGTGGGAGTGGTTGCTTGTGTCATAAAATAAAGCAAAGTCAACACTCCACCTCTTTGTACTTTACCCACTTGCTTTTATTATTTAAATAAAGATTTTTATGAAAATATGATTAAATTGTGAATATTTAGGGTTTATTATGTTAAAATATGATTTTGGGTGAAAATCCCGCGTTAAAATAATTAAAAACGGGCCTTACACGCAAAACTACGCGAAAACCGGGAGAAAATGAGTTCCCAGCGAGACCTCTCGGTCCTAGGCCGAGGTTCGGTCCCTAGGCCGAGGCTCGGTCCATGCTGAGGATTGTAGCCGGAAACGAACAGAGGGAAACGAAGGGGCGAGGAGCTCGGTCCGAAGTCAGAAGCGAGGGCTCGGTCCTCGGTCCTCAGAAGGGAAGGTTCGACAAGCCATCAGAAGGGAGGGTTCGGTTAGTCATCAGAAGAGAAGATGTCAAAACCGAAAGGTGCCGAACGTTCGGGTTCGGTTGAGCAGCCTTCGGCTCAGAAGGGTTCGGTTCCTAAGAGGGGTTTCGGTTCCTAAGAGGGGTTTCGGTTCCTAAGGTCCGTTTTTCGCGTAGACTTCCGTTTTTGGGCTGTTTTCGCCAAATTCGAGGGTCGGGATGCCCCGAGTGATTATAGAAAGTTGGGAGAGATTTCGAGAGAGATTTGAGAGAGATTCCACATACAAAGAGATATTTGGGAGAGATTTCATATTCTTAGAGAGATTTGGGAGAGATTTGACATACTTGGAGAGATTTCACATACAGAGAGATATTTGGGAGAGATTTCACATACTTAGAGAGATTTGACATACTTGGAGAGATTTCACATACAGAGAGATATTTGGGAGAGATTTCACATACTTAGAGAGATTTGGGAGAGATTTGACATACTTGGAGAGATTTCACATACAAAGAGATATTTGGGAGAGATTTCACATACTTAGAGAGATTTGGGAGAGATTTGACATACTTGGAGAGAATTCACATACAAAGAGATATTTGGGAGAGATTTCACATACTTAGAGAGATTTGGGAGAGATTTGACATACTTGGAGAGAATTCACATACAAAGAGATATTTAGGAGAGATTTCACATACTTAGAGAGATTTGGGAGAGATTTGACATACTTGGAGAGATTTCACATACAAAGAGATATTTGGGAGAGATTTCACATACTTAGAGAGATTTGGGAGAGATTTGACATACTTGGAGAGATTTCACATACAAAGAGATATTTGGGAGAGATTTCACATACTTAGAGAGATTTGGGAGAGATTTGACATTCTTGGAGAGATTTCACATACAGAGAGATATTTGGGAGAGATTTCACTTTCTTAGAGAGATTTGGGAGAGATTCTCGATAAAAAGAGATAGAGTGAAAACGATTGAGAGCGGTTTCGTGTGTGATGAATGTGAGTGTCCGGCTTCGAAATGCAAGGTCCATAAACCCCGTTATGCCATGTTTTAGGATCTTACACACTCCCTATGAGTATGCAACATTGTTTTATTGTTCTTGTTTATTGTTTAGCACTAAAGTTAAAGAAATTTAAACACATGAACTTTCCAAGTGATGTTTTCTCATTAAGTTAGTGAGTTATATAGAAATTACATAATACAAACCCTATTATACAAGGTTTTAATTGAGTTGACCGGTTTGATTCGTTGACCTTGTCCGGCTTAGACTTGACCCGAATTTGACTATTGTCACAGCAGACCTCCTTTGAGACGCTTCACCAGAGGCTATGTGAAGCCCCAGTGTTAGCCCTCCCATAGGGGATGGAGGACTTTGTGGTGTATGGTGATGCGTCGATCTTGGGGTTGGGAGCGGTGCTGATGCAAAGAGGGCATGTGATAGCATACGCATCGAGGCAGCTGAAGCCTCATGAGACGAGGTATCCCACCCACGATCTAGAGTTGGGGGCAGTGGTGTTCGCCCTCAAGATTTGGTGTCACTATCTGTACGGGGTTCGGTGTACGATATACACAGACCACAAGAGCCTAAAGTATTTGATGGATCAGCCCAACCTAAACATGCGACAGAGGAGGTTGTTGGATGTGGTCAAGGATTATGATTGTGAGATCCTGTACCACCCGGGCAAGGCTAATGTTGTAGCCGATGCACTGAGCCGCAGGGCGGAGAGCACCCATTGCGAGATGTATGTTTGAGATTGACCGTGATAGCTCCGGTGTTGGACACCATTCATGGGGCACAGGCTGAGGCTGTGCAGCCTGAGATGCAGAAGAAAGAGCGAGTTGTTGGGTTGGTATCGGAGTTCGTTACCGATGGCTGGGGGCTTATGACATTTCAGGGGCGTATCTGGGTACCGCTTGTGGGAGGGACGTGTACCATTTTGATGGAAGAGGCTCATTGGTCGAAGTTCTCGATCCATCCTGGGGCCACCAAGATGTATTTAGACCTGAAGAGGGAGTATTGGTGGCCCTGTATGAAGAGGGATGTCGCGTGGTTTGTTGATAGGTGCTTAACCTGCCGTAGGGTTAAGGCCGAGCACCAGAGACCGCATGGTAAGTTGCAGCCGTTGGAGGTTCCTGAATGGAAGTGGGAACAGATTACCATAGATTTTATCACCAAATTGCCAAGGACTGCTAGGGGAGTCGATGCAATTTGGGTGATTGTGGATAGGTTGACAAAGAGCACTCACTTCCTTGCTATCAGTAAGAGCTCATCAGCAGAGAAGTTGGCAGAGATGTACGTGAAGGAAGTAGTATCACGGCATGGAGTGTCGATCTCGATTGTCTCAGACCGAAATGTGCGTTTCAATTCCAGATTCTGGAAGAAGTTTCACAAGGAGTTGGGTACTAGGCTGCATTTTAGTACCTCATATCACCCCCAGACTGACGGTCAGAGTGAGCGGACGATTCAGACGCTCGAGGACATGCTCCGTGCATGTGTGTTGGATTTCGGGGGGAGTTGGGACACGTATTTGCCCTTTGCAGAGTTTTCCTACAACAACAGTCATCATTCGAGCATTGGTATGCCACCCTTTGAGCTGTTGTATGGGAGGAGGTGTTGGACTCCCATTTGCTGGGGAGAGGTCGGGCAGCGTGTTATGGGTAGTACGGAGATTGTGCTGTAGACGACTGAGCAGATACAGCAGGTCAGGCAGAGGTTATTGACCGCTCAGAGTCGTCAGAAGAGTTATGCAGACAGGCGCCGGTCCGAGCTCGAGTTCCAGGTCGGCGAATTTGTACTCCTGAAGGTCTCTCCTTGAAAAGGAGTGATCCGATTCAAAAAGAGGGGCAAGTTGGGGCCCCGTTATATCGGTACTTTTCGGGTGATTGCAAGGGTAGGCAGGGTAGCCTACCGATTGGAGCTACCTGCAGAGTTAGGTCAGATCCATGACACTTTCCACGTGTCGCAATTGCGGAAGTGTATAGCCGATGAGTCGGCAGTGGTACCATTGGAGGATATTATGGTGGATGCGAGCTTGAATTATGCTGAGAGACCGGTGGCAATCAGAGATCGGAAGACCAAGGTTTTGAGGAACAAGGAGGTACCTTTGGTTTTGGTTCAGTGGCAACATCGAAACGGGTCTGAGATGACTTGGGAGTCAGAGTCGGAGATGTGAGGGCAGCATCCAGAGTTGTTCGAGGAATGAGACTTCGAGGGCAAAGTCTAGTTCTAGTGGGGGAGAATTGTAACACCCCGAGATTCAGGTATATTCCTTTCATCCTTGTTCTTTATTGTTTGGGCATGTTTAGTCCTTTAGTGGAGGGTTTGTAGCACGTGAGTACGTTGGGCGTACCAGAGGGGTACGCTGCGCGTACTCACGTGCTTAATTTGGACGCAGAGTCGCCAAGGTATGATGGGCGTACCTAGAGTTACGCCGGGCGTACCCGGCCCAGGTGCAAAAACCCTAATCCTCCTTGTGCACTATTTAAAGGGTGTTATGGCTCATTCCTTAGCCTCCATATCAGTGAGAGAAACCCTAAAAGAGAGCCCCATCGTTCTTAGTGTGTGAGAGTGTTGATTTGAGCTTGTTGGTGCTTTAGTGGCTTAGTAAAGAAGAAGGAAGGGAGTTCTTGGAGGCTAAAGCTTGAGGTGCCATTTTGGATCTGAGATCTGTAGAGGAAAGGGCTACACTTGGAGGTATAAAGTTCAAAAATTTCCTCTTCTTTTGGTTGTGGTTGTATGTGTCCTTTTTAGGGCTAAAAACCCCAAAGGTGGAGACTTTATGAGTGTAAAGTGCTCCATGGTCCGAGATCTGTCCCTTTTCAATGTTACTAGTGATTTAGAGCCATAAAGTTCCCATCTTGGATGTTACTTTAGAGTCATGCATGTGATTTAAGCCTTCTAGAGTTGAAGGATGGATCATTTTGGGAGATAGTGACTTGTTCAGCCATGCAAAGGCTTAAAGTCATCCACTTTATGGATTAAGGGGCTTAGATGGGGTCAGATCTAAAATATGGACGTAGGTTTTAACTGTTTAAGACCTCAAGAGCAAAAGGGCTAAAGCAGGGGAGTACGCCGGGCGTAATCCCTAGTACGCGCCGCGTACTGGGTGGCGCTCCCCGGTTCTGAGATGCAACCGGGTACTCTCAGCATACACATCTGGTACGTGCAGCGTAACCCGGAGAGTTGACTTTTGGTTGACTTTTAGGGTATGGTCTATCGTGGAGCCTTTGAGCTAGGAGAGGGGTAAAATGGTCTTTTACCCTTCTGAGAGTGTCATAAGAGAGCATAGTCTAGCCTTTAAGAGTTATATTAAATAGAGTGTTATTTTCATATGATTAGGCTGAGGCTAGGCCAACGTTTACCGAGTCAGAGATTTACCTAGATACCCGAGGTGAGTCTTCTCACTATACTTTACCTAGTATGGTAATAGAGTTAAGAGACAGAGTATTATAGAGTTATATGCCAGTGTGATTGCATGTTATTATGTGTTGTGATTTATTGTGATATGTGATATGCATGATTCAGAGTTACAGAGCCAGAGGGCCCACAGAGAGTTGGGGCTGGAGGGCCCCACTGAGACACATTCACCAGAGGGTCAACAGAGTTACAGCCTCGAGTGGCTATTATGTGATTAGTGTGGTATTTTGGGGAACTCACTAAGCTTATGCTTACAATGTTCAGTGTTATGTGTTTCAGGTACCAGTGATGACCGCAGGAAGGCGCCGGCTTGATTCGTACACACATATGGGATTGGATGTATTTTGATCTTGGGAGACATTTGTGAAATCAAAACATGATGTTATGACAATTTATGAATGAATGGTTTTAATTAAAATGTGTTTTTCAAATCTGAAAAATTGTTTTAATTCTTACGGTGTTACAAGTTGGTATCAGAGCCTAGGTTTGAGGGATTCGGGTGCACCTTCAGGCGTATCTGAACTCAAACCGTGGATTTGAGAAAATTTTGATAATAAAAAAGTTTTCAAAAGAAGAACTTGCGAGACAAATAGAGCAGAGTCGTGTGTACGGACAGCCAACGCCCGAATAGTGATTTCCCAAAATACCATTATTATAAGTGTTATGAGATATGATGTAATATGTTATATGATGAGCTATGATATGCATGCTAGAGTAGACTAGGTATTCTTATTAGGACTAGAGTGGCCTGATATGTGATGCCTGAGTCTAGGAGTCTTGCTGCTATGAATATTTCAGAGTGGTTAGGTAGCAGCGAGGACATTGTGAGAGATTTGTTTGCGAGTATCATCTGATTAGAGAGAGTAAAGTGCTTGGGACTTGGGACTCAGGGAAGAGGACTTGGGGTGGATGCTGATGCGGTGTGGACAGTAGTATTGGGCCCGTACTACTGAAGACACCGGGTCAGTGCACAATCCAAGTAAGAGTCTTTGGAGTACCAAGGAACAATTAGGTTGGAGTACTCGAGTGTGAGTATACTCGAGCGAGTCCCTGATATTATTCTTATGTTGTATTTCAGAGAGAGAGAGATCATGGTTGGAACTCGCCACACATCAGGGACCAGTGATACGAGGGATAAGGAGATCTGTAGGATCATCCTGGAGGAGGTGGCTGCGGCCATCAGGGCAGAGATACCAGAGATGTTCGGGTCTATCAAGACCACGTTGATAGAGAAATTTGATGAGAAGTACACTACTCTTTATGAGGCTGGTGTTGCTGTAGCCACTGCAGCTATAGTTGCGACGAGGCCGCATGGTGGTGATGCGTTGCTGTTCCGAGAGTTCAGCAACACAAAACCACCGAAGTTTGACGAGACCCAGGACCCGATT
This sequence comes from Lactuca serriola, assembly GCF_051521515.1. Classification (NCBI taxonomy): domain Eukaryota; kingdom Viridiplantae; phylum Streptophyta; class Magnoliopsida; order Asterales; family Asteraceae; genus Lactuca; species Lactuca serriola. The sequence continues at coordinate 34,293,651 of NC_136410.1, forward strand.
GCGGCGATGAGATGGATTTTAGACATAGAGGGGTGTTTCTTTACTTGATCATCTCCTGAGCATTTGAGAGTCCGGTTCGCGCTGAACTAGCTTCGCTTGGGAGCGAAGGACTGGTGGAAATTTGTGACGACGCACTATACGCATGCTGAGCTTGTAGCAGTGACCTAGGAGAGGTTCACTGCTATGTTCCGAGATGAGTACATTCCCCAGGTGGAGAGGGAGCGTTTGGCCCAGGAGTTTCTGACCTTCAAGCAGGGTTATCTATGTTACTAAAACCCTAACCCTTCACCGTCGATGATCATATACAAACCCTAATTATTTTGGGTTGTAAAACAACAACACATCTCTCTCTCTATATATATATATATATATATGTGTGTGTGTGTGTGTGTTTATTTATGTGTATGTAACTGTGTTGATTATGTTTCTTAATATATTATATTTCAACTGATGTAGGTCAACCTTATGTCTTGATTATCTCAGCCTTATTGTACTTCTTTAACCACACGATTGTTTCATTAGTTGGTAATTGTTGTATTTCTTGATTTGTAGAAAATTTAACCAGATTGGCAGAGTTGTTATTGAGTTTTTGATCTTTTAGAGTGTTTTTGAATAAAGGTAACCTTAATTATCAAATATGGATGTGTTGGTTTGTGACTTTCAAGTTGATTTTGTTTATTGGTCAATATAAGTTTATTTGTGCTTTTGCATTTTGCAGTACTGGAAAGCCCTCTCTCCCTAATGTGTATATATGTGTCAATGTAATATGAAAATGTGTTATAAAGTTTATAATAAAATCATACTTTGGTGTTCAAGAACTCGTCTTCTCCTTCTTTGATGAAGGAGATGTTGGATTAAGTGTCTAAGCCCATAACTATAATTGGTATGGACTTGATTTGATAGTATCATGGTCCTTTTGGGTTGCCTTTACCATAGTAACTTGGCAGGATGACTTTTGGAGAAAGAGGTTAATAAGTGATTTATTAATATATTATAAGAATAATATATTAATTAGAAATCATATTATTTAATCAATATTTAATCATAAATTAATTTGATATTAATTTTGGGATTAAAGCAACTGATTGAAAGTAAGATGGACCGGTTTTGCAAATCAATGATAGTTGCAGAGTTGGGGTGATGGACTCCTTTAGAAGGGAGTGGACGAAATCTATAGGAGGCCCTATAGAATTTCGTCCAAGGCTTCTATTGTGGAGGTCCATGGACTGCTTAAGGCCTAAGCAAGAAAATTAGGGTTTCCATATGAAAACCCTAGCAGCCTCAACTATATAAGGAACCTCTAACATAGCATTTTCGGCTTCATGCTTTCTTGGAGAACCCTATCCGAAAATTGTAGTGCTTTACCACCTCTATCATCTCAACCGTTGCTATTGGTGTTTGTGACTCCATTAGAGGTGCAACACTTGAGGCACTAGAGCTTTCAAAAGTCAAGATCATCCAATGAACTCTTGGTATTACTAGATAGCAAGCAAGGTAATCTTCTAACCCTAGTTTTCATATAGATTTAGAAAATTATATGCTAGTATTAGGGTTATTGCTTTGGAATTTCTATTTGTATGTATAATTAGTGAAAAAATTATATCCATAGCAATTAGGGTTGCATGATCACATAGGATGTTGTTATGCTCAAAACCCATCAGTGGTATAAGAGCCTAGGATGTTTTTTAGTTATATTTGATACAATAATGATCTATCCAAATCGATTGCAAAACATAATTCATTTTCTGTTTGAAAAAATCAACGAGTTCTATGATGAACTCGACGAGTCCATGCCCTGACTCGACGAGTTGACTCATCTGTTAGCTGATTTTTTTTTTCGATTTTTAGAATTATTTTGATTTGGGATAATTACCATAATTTGTTTTTATCACCTTAAATTGAATTTTCTGAATGGTAATCTGATTTCCTTATCAAGTTAGATGGATTTGATCAAATTTGAAGATAATGACAAAATTATTTGATTAATTTAATTATTTGAAATTTGATTTAGTAATTTTGAAATTTTCAAATCACACCCTTTAAGTTTTAGAATTTAAAATTTAATTAAAAGTTTAATTTTGAAATATTAAATTCTAAAACCCTAGTATTATACTATTATAATATTAAAAGTTTAATTTATATATACGTATAAGATGAGTCAGTCTTATCGTTAGTAGGCCTTATTCACGAAGTCGATCTATAAGGAGGGGGGTATAAGGAAACTGCCTATAAAACGGTGGTTGAATGTGTGTCCACTCTCACCCACCGCTTCCTTAATTGGTGGAGGGTCGTTAGCCGAACGGGTAGGATAGGACATTAATTCTCACATTAATAAGTATAATGATAAATATAAAGTAACTAAATGTTTTTCTAATTTCCCAATCTTTGTTACTTTAGGAAAATGTGAATTTGATGCTAATCCATGAAATTGCACATTGCACTTTGCCAAGTTGTTAGTGGAGCGTGTGTGGTTAACCGACATACTAACTTGGACTAACAAAGGGTGGCAATGGGTAACTCGTAAATTATCATAGATCAATGGAGCGTGTATGGTTAACCGATACATTGATTAGGTGGTAAATGACGTCGAGAGTACCAAGCTAATTTACATGGTTATTCACACCTTTTTTGTGATGCTCAGTATTTAAGTCACAAACTTAAAGGGCATAATCGAGATTAAACATGCCATTGAATAGTTCAATGAATCTCAAAAGATCTAGGAATTTCATTTAATAAAACCTAATTTATTTAAATTTTGTTTTTCGTGGTGGAATTGGTAAATCGTCATTTACTTACCCTCAAATAATTTACAATTGGATTACGGCACCCTTTTTCTGAATTGTGAATTATTATGTTGGGTACTAGCCTTAATATTTCATATGGGTGTTATATTAAGGATTTCCTATCTTATCAAAAACTTGTCTTTCTTCCTTTTTAGATGTCTGGCCCAAACAACGCTTCTGGCTCAACCTGTAACAACAACAACTCCTCGAACCCACTCTTGCTCCTAAACATTTGTGGGAGGGTCACTTTTGATGGATCTAATTTCAATGATTGGATCAGAAACATCAGAATGACCTACAATACAAGGATAAGGAACATATTCTCGACAAGGAACTCATCGAGATAGATGAAGCCATTGCTGCTCCCTAAGAAATGGCTGAGTATAGGGCCAAATGCAAGGAAGTGACCAAAGTGTCATGCATTATGGTGGCCACTATGACTCACGAGTTGTAGTGGTTATATGAGGAATTTTGGCCTTACGAGATGTGTCAGAACTTCATGGAAACGTATCATCAAAGAGCACGTCAATAGAGGTATGAAATAGTCACCTCACTCATAAAAACCAGGATGAAGGATGGAAAGTCCATCACGACCCACCTACAAAGGATGCAGAGGTATGTGGATCGTTTGCTCAAGTTGAATGTTAACTTTGATGAATAGATGGCTATAGACATAGTCTTGCACTCTTTACCTCCCTGCTATGATCAGTTCAAGATGACTTGTCATCTGAGCAAGGAGGAAGTCACCTTGAGCAAACTCCAAGGTTTGTTAAAAACTATTGAAAGTGGATTAAAAGGAAAAAGTGTTGAATCCACTCCTGGTGCTATCCCAGTCCTGGATATTGGACATGGAAAGAGGAATATGAGGAAAGCTCCCTCAAAGAACTGGAAGGGAAAGTCTCATGATGGATCTTCTTCTAGTGGATCCAAAGGTAAAACCAATTCTGCCCCTCCCTCCTTTGATCCAAAAGAAGCAACGTGCTTCTACTGCCATGAAAATGGGCATTGGAAATGAAGTTGCCCGGTACTTGTAGGACATCAAGGATGGGAAGATAAATCCCATTTTTGCAGTTATTTATACTATTTTGTCTAAAACTCATCACATGCTAGTTCTTGGGTCTTTGATGTAGGATGTGGTTTTCACATTTGTTCTGAATTCCAGGGACTAAGAAGAAGTAGGGATGTGGAGCATGGGAAGATGGACCTGATAATGGGAAATAGGAAGTTGTCTCTTGTTACCAAGATCAGAGTTTACTCTTTAGTGTATAGTAGTGGGTAGGGATGAAAGTGGGTCCAAACTCGGATCGTTTGACCTGGACCCGGAAAACCCAGAACCCGGATTATAAGACCCAATAACCAGACCAGTATACGGGAATCAGTTCCGGGTATCAGACCGGGTAAAGTGGGTATGGAACCAGAATTTGAACATTGGAACTGGAAACCCAAGATTGGAACCAGAAACCTTTAAGTTTGGGAAATTTTTTTATTCAAAGTGTTCATTTAGTGATGGTTTCCATAATAAGTCTTTATAGTTGTATTTCATGTGTTTTACTGCATGATACTATAAGCTACATAAGTAGTAGCCACTAATTTAAAATGTAAGGACCTTTGTGTTTTTTGGCTTTTTGTCATACATCATTTTAAATTTCCCACTAATTCATCGACACTAATAAGATGTATTCGTTGAGATCAAGTAACAGATGGGTATGCTTAAATTTCCCACTAATTCCCACTTTTATAATGTTAACTGTTAAGCTTATAAAGAAAAAAAAACATATGTAAAAATGACATTATGAAGAAAATAAGTAAAACATCCAAAATTAGTTTCCTAACATCATAGCATTTAAATATGTTAAACCATCAATAGATGGGTATGTTTATATTCCAATTTTGAAGTACAAATCAACTAAGTGAATGACACCAGGTTACACCAAGGGGGATAAGCAGGGATAACTTCAATTAACAAACAGGGGAAAACAGGGGATAAACAAAAAAAATACTTAGAGCATAAGTATTATTGATTGAAAACATTTTATGGGTTACACAAAAATACCACACAAAGAGTCCATTTCTACTAAATACAAAACAAACATAGTAAAACACATAAATCCTAATTTGTAATTATCATAAAACCATGAAGTAGTATGATTAATGGAAGAAATGAATCATAAAAGCAAGAAATATCTTCATGAGAAAGCATGAACATAAAGCTTTACTTATATGTTTGTGTGCCATTGATGAAACTTCAAAAGTTTAAATCTTTTTCAAGCTCAAGAGCCCTGTCATATATCTAAATAGAAAATTCATATCTGAAGTCCACAATTAACAGAAGAGCATTTCCATAAAAAGGACAACACATGAAATTTCGAAGAAAATTGTTGTAGTGATTAAACCGGGTCTAGTGCATTTAATTCGGTTTTGGACCCGAACCCGGACAAGCTCAATTTTTAGAACCGAGAACCGGACCGTTTAAGAATTTTTCAATTATACCGTTTCCGGTTCCGGTGCAGTTTTACAGTTCTATACCCATCCCTAGTAGTGGGTTAGGTTTAGATTTGAATGATTGTTGCTGCTCGTTAGAAATGATGAGGAATATTATTTGTTTTCATGGTTTGTACAGACAAGGATTTAGATATCATTTAATAATGATAGTGGTTCTATAAATGCTTATTATAATGGTACTTTTTATTTTGAAGCATTTCCTTGTAATGGTGTGTAACATCCGTAAAATTCGAACCAATTTAAAACTTTTTAAATCATATAAAACCATTCAGTTATTACAATTTGTTTTCCAAATAGTTTAAACATTAGAGTTCCCAAAAATCAAAATCATCAATCAAGGAAGTGTACGGTTACGCCTTCGCCTTCCTGCAGTCATCCGATGAACCTGAAACAATAAATTGAAATTGTAAGCCCAAAAGCTTAGTGAGTTACCCCAAAATACCCATACCCACAACAATACATGTATAATTATAAATAGCATACTATAGGTCCAATCATCCTCGGGATAGAATACCCCAGGCTCACAACCAACAGGTTGGAATGCCCACATACTCTGAGTCCAATCATCCTCGGGGTGGAATACTCACGGCCCATAACCAATAGGTTGGAATGCCTAGGTCTATTGGCTTTCACACAAAGCAGATAAGCCTAAACCACCAAAAAAACATGTGCACATATATCAGATAACAGTCTATAGACAGACAAACCGATCTAGCAGATCATAACTGCATAACAACATCCTATCTACCAGGATACTGATCTAGCGGATCATAGCAACATATAACGTACTGTCTACCAGGATACTAATCTAATAGATCATAACAGCATATATCATCCTATCTATCAGGATACCGATCTAACAGATCATAACATCATGTAACATCCTATCTGCCAGGATACCGATCTAACATATCATACTAGCATATCACATAATACCATCCGATAATCAGGACACCGACCTAACCGGGTCACTAAGCATAAACATAACCTCATCCTAACTACCAGGATGCAAACCAATAAACATATCATGCCATATCTGGATACAATCCAATAAGGGTCGTCCTTGGTGCCGTAGACCCTGTTGATATAGTGAGGATAACTCACCTTGCACTGCCGATCTGAACCGAAGAATCGAACTCCTGAATCGTTGCCTCACCAAAATCCCAAACAACTGATCTCTCAAGTCCCAATGCTATCAATACCAAAATATCACTTAGTTCAACAAAATAATCCTCCTTTGGGTGAAATGACCATTTTACCTCTAGTCCAACTTGGTCCATATCAAAGGCTCAAAATCATAATATAAATAGCCCAACACTGGATGGTATTCCCAAACCCCCAGTGACCCACTAATGGCCCAATAACACAAAGTCCATACTAACAGATTACATGGGGCGTACAACTACGTATGCTAAGCGTACAGGCTAGAAGGTGCGTACGTTGGCGTACCTGCACGTACGCTCAACATAAATCCCCTGTTAAGTCCTTTTCCCATTAAGGGCTTAATACTCCACTTCAAAAGCTATAATCACAGATCATGATCCTTTTCCGCGTCTTAATCCATAAAGTCACTGACTTGGTGACTTTACTTGGCCCACACAAGCCCAAACTCCAAAAATGATGCATTACTTCCATAAAGAGGGCTAGATCTCATGCATGAACCCATTAATACATTCAAGATGGAGACTTTACTACTTATGGGACCCTTTTAATATCTGAGGGTGGCAACCCTAAGCTCTAAAACGAGATTTCATCATAAAGGTCCATTCTTGGGACCAAAATGACTCCAAAACCAAACTACACTAGATCTAAGTATTCTTAGGTAAAGCTATGAACTTTATACCTCCAAAGAGTTCCAAATGAGGATACTATTCCAGATCTATGAGCTCCAACTTCCCAAGTTCTTCCTTGCCAACTTCTTCTATTCCTCTTCCAAGCTTACACCACCCGAAATGAGCTTCTTGAAGTCAAAATCACCAAAGATAAAGAAGTGAGGCAATTCAGGGTTTCTCTAAGGTTGGGGTGGCTGATAAGGAGGCTAAGGTTTGAGCCATGATGTTCTTTATATAGTGGTTAGCCCCAAAATTAGGGTTTAGGGTCTCTGGGAGTATGTCGGACGTACTTCTTGTACGCTAGGTGTACTCCTCCTACACCCACGATCATTTAAACTTCCACGCTGGGTGTACTTGCCCAGTTGCCAACTTTTCATGCTTGGTCCTTTCTTGCCACTTCCTTCCAACCCAAAGGCCAAAAAGCGACATAATTCAAATCCGAGGGATGAATATGAAGCTACTTGAAAAATGGGATGTTACAACTCTCCCCCACTTATATTCGATTTTGTCCTCGAAATCATTCCTTACCATCCCCGGCAACCTGACATCCTAAGGGCACCTCATACCCATAACATCCGACGATTTCTAAAGGAAACTAAACCCAATGGAAATCTTTTTGTTCCAGAGAAGACAAATCCGTAAACCCATGCCACACACAACTTTACTATGCCTAAACCTGCATTCTGGAAACCTGAATTCGGTTTAGCTCCCTGACAGACCACTCATACTAACCTTTGCTAGTTCTCTTCCCATAACTACTAATGGACTATTCAACCCTGTAATCCTTAGGTTCGCCCGAAAATAGAACCATGGATCATTTTTTGCTGCACCCTTGACTCTACGACTTACCGTCGGCCCACACCGGGTATCTTGGCCTACTGCATAGAGCTGGACCGCCTCAGCCCGGTCAAACACAACATGCCACCTAATAGACCATCCCGATAAGATGTCCACATAATACCGACGATAATCTTCCATGTTGCTACTCGTCGTCCACCACATCCATAGAATACATACCCGCAAGCGATTACCACCAACAACATACCTACCACTACCGGCCAACCAGATAAATCCTGATGATCCAAAATATTGGAAACCCAACTTTCTTTTTCTTGAAGTGAACCCCTTTTGTGTTGACAGGATAATGCGTCCTTCAGCTCTTAAAATATCATATAAAATCAATCCACTAATAAACACGAACACGCATGCCTGGCCCAACTAGCCTTGGGCTGGAATACCAGGCATGCCTACAACGGGTCCAGCATCCCTAGGATGGAATACCCACGTATCCCACATATTTTTGGCCCAATCAACCCTCGAGTTGGAATACCAAACATATCAGGTCCAATCAATCATAGGGTCCGGTCATCATCAGGATGGAATACCTTATATTGGAATACCTCTATAAACATAACTCGAGTCTACTCACAACTTGAGATCCAAAGATCTATCCTTGCGTCACATCTACCATCCTCTGATTCATCACAACCGAGTGCAACTCCCCCAAATCTCAACAATACATTCAATCCGAACGCGCTCCTACAAGGGACATAACCAACACAAACTCTATGCCTACAACCTATGAATGGAATACCCTTACATGGTCCTCAGTATAGGTCTGGATTGCCTTTGAGACCACAACATGAGTCTGGTATGCCCTCTCCGGCCCTCAGTTCATGACTAGAATGCTCCCGATAACCTATCGACACTGTTTTCGTCACTTCAGTTGCTCAACACTTCCATCCTAGAGGTACTCACCTCTTCCATTGCCCAAGATAGCCTAATAAATGTCCTTTACAACTCCAACAAGTGTCATAGTGCTGAAACCTCACCCTACATTATCCACTTATAGAACAAGTTGTGTAACGCTCCATTTTTGGTATGTGAATTTAATTAAAGTATCTCCATTTCTTAAGGGGTACTCGACGAGTCTGTAGCCCGACTCGTCGAGTAGAAGCGGGATGAGCTCGTGATTTAAGTTGGCTACTCGGTGATTCGGCGAGTCTGCCTGTCTGGATGAAGCCCTAATTTCAAGGTTTTGTTATTTAAATGTCATTATAGCCTCCCACCCCAGCCTCTAGCACCTTTATAGCATTTCCCCTGTAAACCCTAGCCCCCATTGTTGAGTTTGAACGTGTTTGTGCTAGTTTGGAAGCTTTGGAAGAGAAGGAAGGAAAGAAGGTCCATAGAAGAGAAAGGAGATCTGGGAGTTAGCTTCCATCTATTTCTCATTCAGTTAATGAAGTTATTACCTTGTGTATTCCTCCATTAAACCCTCTTTTATGCTTGTTATGTCTTCTTTGGAGCCCTTTATGATTCAAAACTTGAGATATGGACTTTCCTTTGGATGGAAACCTTAGATCTGGATGTTATTGAACTCCAGGAGCTCATTATAGCCACCTTTATGCAATCTTGGCCTTGTTACAAACCCTAAGTGCTTAGTATTTGTTGATTTTGGGCATTTTAGCCTCATACTCTTGTGCATGCACGTAAAGTTGGAAAGTTTACGTGAAAAACCAGTCCTAGAAGCTCAGATCTATGATTTGGAAGCACTGAAATCGATTAAAATCGATTGTATAGTAGTAGCATGATTAGGAATCGACAAGTTGTTCTTCAACTCGGTGAGTTGTTCTGTAACGCCCGTAGATCAGGGCTAGTCAATTTAGAGACGATAAGCGTCAAAAATGAACTTTTGATGAAAGATTTTTTAGAATGAATAATCTTAACTAAGTTATAGTATATGTTACAAGGTTTCCGTACATATAAAGAGCGCCGAAATCCGAGTTATAACGAATAAGTTATGACCTGTCGAAGTTTCGAGATAGAACCGGCACGACACAGCGCGACGTAAAAAGTGAATTTATGTTAGAGTGATATTTAGCCTTATCAATATAAATGAAAGTCGTAGAATATGTTAAACCATGAGCGTGCATAAAAAGAACGCCCAAATCTGACTTCGTATGAGGAAGTTATGATTTTTCGAAGTTTCGACTTAGCGGTATGCAGCCCGAATGCTCGATTTGAGACCGAGCGGTTTTTAGCCAGAACAATCTAAATGAGAATTGAAGATCTCATTAATTGTAGTAAAACGATCAAAAGATAGGCGAAAACAGACGTCGGATGAAGAAGTTATGATTTTATAACGGAGTTTTCCTGTCCCGACCTACTAAAAATAAATAATAAAAATAAAGTCAAAATTAGCCGATGGAGTCTAAACGAAAGTTGTAGATCGTAGTCTCACCTATGCGTGGATATAAAGAACGTCGAAAATGGAGTTCGTATGAGGAAGATATGAATTTTTGAAGTTTATTAAATATTTTCGAAATTAAATTTAAATATATATTGGCCGATATTATCCATGGGGGGAGTCAGCGACCTTATCGTCGTTACGCCCCGTGTAACCTAAGATTACGCCCCGCGTAAATCGCAGATCCAGACCCTATAAAAGGGAGTCAAGTGCAGCCGATTCAATTGCTCATTTCTCTTCTTTCTCTCGCATTTTTGCATCGTTTTTCGTGCAAGAATTGTCCCGAACCCCCGGTATCATTCCCGAGCCCCGAAGCCAGTCCCGAGGCCCTGAAGATCCCGAGAAGTGCGATTCCTGAGCCGAAGCTCTGCCCGCAAAAAGTTCGATTTTTGTGGAGATCTTCTAGATCTACCGAAGAATACTACTTCTGCAAGCCGTAGTGCTGTCCGACCATCTTCTAATCAAGTGAGTGTATACTATCTTTCATAAACACGATAATAATACAAGTATGGTTTGAGTGTATTAAGTATATTGTTGTTTATATGTGTGAGTGTGTAGTTACTTTCTTCTAACACATAAATATTAAGTATTTTCTATAAAATACGTACTATGTGTATAATATAAAGTTGCTTATATGTGTGAGTGTATACTACCTTTCATAAACACGATAATAATACAAGTATGGTTCGAGTGTATTAAGTATATTGTTGTTTATATGTGTGAGTGTGTGGTTACTTTCTTCTAACACATAATTATGAAGTATTTTATACAAAATACGTGTTATGTGTATAATTTTGTTGTTATGTGTGTGAATGTATATTCACTTTCTTCCATCTCATAGATCGGATTTATTCTCTATAAAATACGTGTTATGTGGCTGTGCCTCATCTGTTATGTGGAATAGGTATTGAATGAGAATGTTATACAGGTTTTAAACTATGTATAAAAATATATATTTTTATCTACTAATTTGTTGGGTAGAACATGGGTAGATAGTTGATGTGTGATAAACAGATGACAGGCCCCGATGTTGTTGTTGTTGATCTAGTTATTCAGCGAGTATGGATTAGACCAAGAGGTTAATTTTAGATCCGGGAGTATGGATCAGGTAAAGAGATAAAAACTTGTTATTAGTCCGGGAGTATGGATTAAGACTAAGTTAATTGTCCCTAGTCCGGGAGTATGGATTGGGCACAGTTATTGATCCGGGAGTATGGATCAGATCAGGATTAGGGTATAGATAATTGTCCTTATTCCGGGATTATGGATTGGGTACAATTATTGATCCGAGAGAATGGATCAGATCAGGAGGTCAGTTCTAGATCCGTGAGTATGGATCAGGTAGTTTTAGATCCGTGAGTATGGATCAGGTAGTTTTAGATCCGTGAGTATGGATCAGGTGAAGAGGATAGTTTTAGATCCATGAGTAGGGATCAGGTAAAGAGGAAAATATTAGATACGAGAGTCTAGATCGTGTCATTGTGAGGATCGATGGGGTGGGATAAGAGTTGCCTTTATATGGTGAAATTGTGCAAGTTTGAATGTTCTATATTTATAAATATATGATATAACATTGTGGGATGAAAACCCTATATGCTCACCAGGCTCCCAAGCCTGACCCACTCAGTTTTCTTTGTATCACAGGTATTAATACAAAGACATATTTCACAGAGAGATTTAAAGGAGATATAAATCAATTGTGTAATTAAATGTAACTTCTGTTTATGCTTATATGTCTGTATCGGAATATGACATCCCGAGGTTTTATTATTAAATGAAAATACATTCTCTTTGAGAAATATTTTGATAAATGGTTATCATATTTTATTTTGGGAACAAATTCCGCAACCGTTTTCTTTAAACGATCACTCTGATTTATAAAACCAAGCATAAACAAATCGGTCTTTTCTGGCCGTGAAAATGGGGATGTCACAGTTGGTATCAGAGCATTAGTTTAAGCGAACTAGGAATTTGTAGGAAATTTCTAGACTTAAACTTAGAATGCTAAGTAATGATTGTGAGGAGTGTGTCTAAAATATGTTAGGTAGTACACCTAAATTGACACAAGCACTAGTTTATTTTAGGAATGATGCCTAAAATGCTTTTATGTGCTAAATGTTTTGTGTGATAGCTATATTGATGCTATTATTTGTTCGGATCTATGGTTTGTTGCCGACCGGATCTGGAAACCTTATGTGTTTAGGATTCTAAACGTATGGCTATGATATTAGAACTAGCATGTAAACGTTTCGGGGTGATAAGGAGATTTATACGTTTATCGTAATTAAAGCTTTCTTATCTTAAAAATTCTCGCTTGGTACACCGAATGTTTGCTTGGATGTACAAAAGGTCATGGTGAAGACTTGTAGAGAATTGAGTAAATGGAGGAAATAAAGAAGGCTTATGATAGTGAATGACACCTACCGGAAGATATCGTAAGAGTGGTATCTTGCCTTTAGAGTATGTCTTATGAAAGAAAAGTACGTTTTGAGGAGTACGGTACTTCTAAAGTACACCTTGGATTGGCAGGATGATGGAACGATTGATGAAGTTCTTGAAGTTGTCTCATCGTCTGATATTTTCATCACCAATCGAGTTGAAGTAGAGTTGATGATTGAAGATTGAGCAATGAAAAAGTCCTAGTAGAGTCTAGGGAAATTGTTTATGATTACTTGGACACATTCGTATGTGTTAAATTGTTTTGTGATTTTCTTGTATGGTGACTTGGTCGTCTACGGGACAATACTTGGGACGAGTATGAGTAGGTGTGAAAGGTAGTAGATGCATATACTACCGGAAGCACAGGACTCGCACTTGGATCAGGGAAAGTCACAAGGTTAGCAAGAAGCTAGTGATTGATTCCATTTTATTCTGGTATGTCATTACCATTGTTTCGGTAATGACTAGTAAGATGGTTCTTGTTCCGACCCTAGTGGTCATGTTTAAATTTGAGTTCGACTACGAGGAGTATGTTACGTGGTCTAGAGGACCAAGTTAGATGTAACATCTGACTTAAGTCAGAAGGTTGAAGTTAATGCGATTGATAGTGTCGCGCTCGTTGTTAAAAGAAGTTTGTAGGTAGAAATGCTACATGCTGAAATGTGATTATATCACATTAGAATATGAAGGAAGGTATATTCCATTCTGGAATTTAACTTTATTAAAGACCGAGTCTAAGCGTCGCATCGTGCGATGAAAGGTCGACAGAGCACGACCCATCGGTTTGTTACAATAGATAAAGGAAAGTATTTATCCTGAGAAGAAGAAGGAGTCCATAATAACGACTTATTTGGTAACTCGAGGGTTACGATTGAAAGTACAACATAGTACGATAAGCAGATGCAAGATTTGGCATCTTCTGCGGTCAAGAAAGCCATAGAGTTAAATACTCTTTCGAGGAAAAATAGAAGTTACGGTTATTACCTAGGATGAATAAATAACGTGTGGAATCATTATACAAGTTCTATTTTCGTTGATGATTCCAGGACGTAATCATCCTAAGGGGGAGATAATTGTAACGCCCGTAGATCAGGGCTAGTCAATTTAGAGACGATAAGCGTCAAAAATGAATTTTTGATGAAAGATTTTTTTAGAATGAATAATCTTAACTAAGTTATAGTATATGTTACAAGGTTTCTGTACATATAAAGAACACCGAAATCCGAGTTATAACGAAGAAGTTATGACCTGTCGAAGTTTCGCGACAGAACCGGCATGACACAGCGCGACGTAAAAAGTGAATTTACGTTAGAGTAATATTTAGCCTCAGCAATCTAAATGAAAGTCGTAGAATACGTTAAACCATGAGCGTGCATAAAAAGAACGCCCAAATCTGACTTCGTATGAGGAAGTTATGATTTTTCGAAGTTTCGACTTAGCGGTATGCAGCCCGAATGCTCGATTTGAGACCGAGCGGTTTTTAGCCAGAACAATCTAAATGAGAATTGAAGATCTCATTAATTGTAGTAAAACGATAAAAAGATAGGTGAAAACGGACGTCGGATGAAGAAGTTATGATTTTATAACGGAGTTTTCCTGTCCCGACCTACTAAAAATAAATAATAAAAATAAAGTCAAAATTAGCCGATGGAGTCTAAACGAAATTTGTAGATCGTAGTCTCACCTATGCGTGGATATAAAGAACGTCGAAAATGGAGTTCGTATGAGGAAGATATGAATTTTTGAAGTTTATTAAATATTTTCGAAATTAAATTTAAATATATATTGGCCAATATTATCCATGGGGGGAGTCAACGACCTTATCGTCGTTACGCCCCGTGTAACCTAAGATTACGCCCCGCGTAAATCGCAGATCCAGACCCTATAAAAGGGAGTCGAGTGCAGCCGATTCAATTGCTCATTTCTCTTCTTTCTCTCGCGTTTTTGCATCGTTTTTCGTGCAAGAATTGTCCCGAAGCCCCGGTATCATTCCCGAGCCCCGAAGCAAGTCCCGAGGCCCTGAAGATCCCGAGAAGTGCGATTCCCGAGCCGAAGCTCTGCCCGCAAAAAGTTTGATTTTTGTGGAGATCTTCCAGATCTACCGAAGAATACTACTTCTGCAAGCCGTAGTGCTGTCCGACCATCTTCTAATCAAGTGAGTGTATACTACCTTTCATAAACAGGATAATAATACAAGTATGGTTTGAGTGTATTAAGTATATTGTTGTTAATATGTGTGAGTGTGTAGTTACTTTCTTCTAACACATAAATATTAAGTATTTTCTATAAAATACGTACTATGTGTATAATATAAAGTTGCTTATATGTGTGAGTGTATACTACCTTTCATAAACACGATAATAATACAAGTATGGTTCGAGTGTATTAAGTATATTGTTGTTTATATGTGTGAGTGTGTGGTTACTTTCTTCTAACGCATAATTATGAAGTATTTTATACGAAATACGTGTTATGTGTATAATTTTGTTGTTATGTATGTGAATGTATATTCACTTTCTTCCATCTCATAGATCGGATTTATTCTCTATGAAATACGTGTTATGTGGCTGTGCCTCATCTGTTATGTGGAATAGGTATTGAATGAGAATGTTATACATGTTTTAAACTATGTATAAAAATATATATTTTTATCTACTAATTTGTTGGGTAGAACATGGGTAGATAGTTGATGTGTGATAAACAGATGAGAGGCCCCGATGTTGTTGTTGTTGATCTAGTTATTCAGCGAGTATGGATTAGACCAAGAGGTTAATTTTAGATCCGGGAGTATGGATCAGGTAAAGAGATAAAAACTTGTTATTAGTCCGGGAGTATGGATTAAGACTAAGTTAATTGTCCCTAGTCCGGGAGTATGGATTGGGCACAGTTATTGATCCGGGAGTATGGATCATATCAGGATTAGGGTATAGATAATTGTCCTTATTCCGGGATTATGGATTGGGTACAATTATTGATCCGAGAGTATGGATCAGATCAAGAGGTCAGTTCTAGATCCGGGAGTATGGATAAGGTAGTTTTAGATCCGTGAGTATGGATCAGGTGAAGAGGATAGTTTTAGATCCATGAGTAGGGATCAGGTAAAGAGGAAAATATTAGATACGAGAGTCTAGATCGTGTCATTGTGAGGATCGATGGGGTGGGATAAGAGTTGCCTTTATATGGTGAAATTGTGCAAGTTTGAATGTTCTATATTTATAAATATATGATATAACATTGTGGGATGAAAACCCTATATGCTCACCAGGCTCCCAAGCCTGACCCACTCAGTTTTCTTTGTATCACAGGTATTAATACGAAGACATATTTCACAAAGAGATTTAAAGGAGATATAAATCAATTGTGTAATTAAATGTAAGTTCTGTTTATGCTTATATGTGTGTATCGGAACATGACATCCCGAGGTTTTATTATTAAATGAAAATACATTCTCTTTGAGAAATGTTTTGATAAATGGTTATCATATTTTATTTTGGGAACAAATTCCGCAACCGTTTTCTTTAAATGATCACTCTGAATTATAAAACAAAGCATAAACAAATCGGTCTTTTCTGGCCGTGAAAATGGGGATGTCACATGTTCTTCAGACTCGACGAGTTGTTCATATGACTCAGCGAGTCACAGACTGGACGTGTTCATATGTTGAAGGAGAACTCGTCGAGTTGTTCATACAACTCGGCGAGTCGGATGAAGTTAGACTCGATGTTAGCATCGAAGAAGAACTCATCGAGTCTTTGCCAAACTCGACAAGTAGAAGCGGGTAGAGGACTAGAATGGATAATAGGGACTCGACGAGTTGACGGCCCAACTCGGCGATTCCGGTCAACTGGAAGTTGACTTTGACCAGGAAGTTGACTTGAACAGGGATAAATAGTCATTTTACCCTGAGATTAGTATTCAGTATTTGATTTAGTGTTTATGGGATTTGTAGCCGGGGAGTTCCAAAGCAGCAGTCAGGCAGTTTCAGATTTAGCATCCCGGCAGCCAGCGTTACGAGGTGAGTCTTCCTCTCAGTAGGAACGGGTCTACGACCACAATACCGGTCCGTCTAGTTAGCAGTAGTTCCAGACTTTAGTACGATGCAGTAGTTCAGTGTGCTTGATGTCTTTGTGATTCAAGCATGTCTTTGTGTTATGTGTTCCAGACTTCGGTCCGATGCAGTATGCAATATATGTACTTAGGCTAGTTGATATGTTTATGTTATGCTATGTTATGGTCAGTCAGTTTCCGGACTTCGGTCCGATGCACGGGACACGATCCAGGTCAGTTCCTTGGTCCAATGCAGTTAGTTCCGGACTTCGGTCTGATGCAGGGGACATGGTCCCAGTCAATTCCAGACTTCGGTCCGATGCAGAGGGCAAGGCCCTAGTTAGTTCCGGACTTCGGTCCGATGCAGTTTCCGGACTTCGGTTCGATGCAGTGGGCAAGGCCCAATAGTTGTTTATGTGTTATTGTATGGTATGTGGTAGTTTGGGGGGAGCTCACTAAGCTTCGTGCTTACAGTTTCAGTTTTGGTTTCAGGTACTTCCGCTAGCAAAGGGAAGAGCTCGGGTTGATGGCATCGTACCCACCATAGCTTTAGTTTTATCCTGGGATTTTTATTCAGACATTTTGTTATGATTGATACAAATTTTTTTTGACATAGTTACTATGACTTTTGAGTACTCATTCCATGGTTCTTGTTATATATGACACTGGATGATGTGATTTTTCGTAATATTAAAACAAAAATTTTTGGGTCGTATTTTGGGTCGTTTCAAGTTGGTATCAGAGCCTTGGTTTGAGGGATTCAGGCATACTTTCGAGTGTGTCTGAACTCAAACTAAGGAAATGGTGAAAGATTTTTAAAAGAGAAACGTTTTCGAAAAGAAATTTTGAAAAGAACTTTGAAAGAAAAAGAATTTTCTTAAAAAGGGGTGTGGTGCATGCGATCAGCCGAGCTCAAGTAAGTACTCCCAAATTACCCATACAAGCTTATGTTATGATTATCAGTTTTAGTTTCATTAGAACAACATGCTAGAATAGGTCTAAGGATTTAGGAGGATGCCTTATGTGCCTGCTATATGTGTTTCGACTGTATGATAATTGCATGCTAGTATTGAGTAGACAACAGTAGGATAGCCTGGTTAGGTTATGCCTGATAGTATGAGCTTAGCATTGTATTCTAGTGAAGATTAGTCAGAATGATAGCCAGAGTGGTATATGCTTGATTATGTACTCAATGCCCAAATGTTGCTTGCTTTGTGCTTTTAGGAGTTCTAGTTGTCTTTCACTAACTAGTAAACGAATATGTTAAGTTACATATTGCAAGGACTAAAAAATTTCAGAAGGTTAGGTCTAGCTCTATTTCGCAGCTCTCGTTTGAGTCCAACCGTTATAGGGTAGGATGCCTCATTCGAAAAATTATCTAGTCTAAGTGATATGTAATAGTACTCGCGAGCTAGTTAGGGGAAGAAAGTGGGGACTTCTTATGCAGCTGATGGCAGAGAGTGGGTTGGTGATCACCCTAGGGCTAGCCTAGGATGTGATTAGCATGAGATCAGCAGTAGTAGTAGTAGAAGGGACTTGGTGGAGTCGAGGCAGTTCTTGGGGAAGGTACAAATAGATATGGAAGGTAGTAGGGGCCCATACTATTGAAAGCAGAGGATCTGTACTTGAATCAAGGAAGGCCAAGGCGAAACCAGGAAACTTGTAGTAATAGTGATCCCTCGAGATATATCAATATTTCTGACATTGTCGTTATGTGTTTCAAAATGGTGGTTTTATTCCCTAAACCAGCATTCGGCAGTTCAGGGGCTAGTTAGGGATTAGGACCAGGCTCGGGAGCCGAGCATTTGGATGATCAGACCAGGGAGTTTCTCTCTTCAGAGATTACTCGCATCATACTCGAGCAGACTCCTGTGATCTTTGGTTCGAGGTATTTTGGAGCTGATGGATGAGAGATTGAGCACCTTTCGTGCTGATGTGGTGACCATGATGGGGTCGTGCACGCTCACTTTAAAGGAGTTCAGAGCCTGTGGAGCTCCTGACTATCATGGGGCGCGGGACCCCATAGCGAGTACCAGGTGGTTGGCGGATGTCGCCAATGCTTTTCGCACCAGCAGATGTCCCGAGGGGGACCAGGTCAGACTAGCATCCTGTCTTCTGAATGATAGGGCACGAGATTGGTGGGAGGAGATCAGACATGTCATCGGGGATGACGCATCACTTGATGCGATGAATTGGGTTGATTTTACTACCAGGTTCAGAGCAAGTTTGCACCGGTTATCGAGGTGTAGCAGTTAGCCAGGGAGTTTCAGGATTTCACCCAGACTACAGAGACAGTGGCAGAGATTACCGCCAAGTTCAAGGAGAGGGATCTTCTCGTTCCGCAGTACGAAGTTGATGAGGAAATGAAGAAGGCCCATTATCATGAGATGTTGCGGAGTGATATCCGCCAGTTTGTGAGCCGGTCCAGCTGTAAAACGTTGGATGACATGATTGCTAGGGCTCGTGAGAGAGAGATTGATCTCGAGATGGAGAAGAAGAGGAAGCCAGAGGCGGTATCTGGCACTGGGAGTTCGGGCGAAAAGCCCGAGGTATCATATCACAGATCTAGAGGTCAGCAGAGCCACGGCCGGTGTGGCAAGTGCGGGAGATTGGATGATGGGGCGTGCAAGGCGGGGAGTCTCGGTTGCTATAAGTGCGGCCGGACCGGGCATATGAGCAGAGATTGTATAGCTACTCCCACCGTTGCCGCGATATCTGATCTGATTTGCTTCCATTGAAATCAGAGGGGACATAAAAAGTCCCAGTGTCCGAGTTTGCCAGCAGCAACAGTAGGGAAGGTGGTAGCACCTGCCCCTGCAACATTGAGGATTACAGACGGCTGTCAGGGCCGAAGTGAGGTGCCAGTGGCGAAGAGTAGAGCTTTTGAGATGACAGTAGAGGAGGCACGAGCGACTCCTGATGTGGTGACGGGTATATATTTTTCCGTTCATCTCTTTATTATTGTTGATTGTTTGTTATAGTTATATGTTTTTATTTATAGGGTCGTTCTTAGTGAACGACATATCAGCTACAGTGTTGTTTGATTCGGGGGCTACACGATCATTTGTTTCACTTGCACTTAGCAAGAGGTTTAGTAGAGCTCCGAGGGAGCTGAATTGTCCACTTGAGGTTGAGATAGCTGATGACAGGACCGTCAGGGTGGCGAGAGTACATAGGGCTTGTTCGATGCAGTTATTTGATGAGCAGTTTTCAGTGGACTTGGTTCCCATTCCCCTGCGAGGGAATAAGGTCATAGTGGGTATGGATTGGTTGAGCCCCAATGAGGCAGTGACTGATTGTGAGCTACAGATAGTGAGGGTCTGCACCGCCAGTGGGGGAGAGTTAGTGATTCAGGGCGAGAGACCACAACGCGGACCGATTCTTTGCTCAGTAACGAGAGCGAGGCGCTACTTTCAACAGGGTTGCGCAGGGTTCGTTGCCTATGTTTTGGATGCCCGGGAGAAGGGCAAGGCGACAGTCAACGATGTACAGATAGTGCGAGACTACCCGGATGTATTCCCGGAGGATTTGCCTAGAATCATTCTATTCAGGGTTCGCAACCTGACTCACTTACCCGCTCAAACATCCACAACTGAACTGCAATAGCTGAAGCAACCTCTGCCCTAACCCGGGCTACAAACTACTTCCTAAGACCTAGTCTACAATCCCGAAGGTGCAATAGGTTGCACAATCAATCCTTACCGCCCACTACAAGAGATCCAAGGCAAACCGATCCTCACAAAATACCTATGCCACATCGACCCACCTGCACTCACCGGCGTTGAAATAATGTTGCCCATGATGGGTTTTAGGCATAAGAACAATCCTATGTGCTCATACAAACCCTAATGCTTGGATCTAGGTTTCTCTATTGCACATGCTTTGAATCCAAGACTAACAAATTAGATCTAACAAATTACAAACTAAATTAGGGTTTATAGAATTACCTTTGATTGTTATATAGCAATAACAATCAATTCCTTGCTTGAATTGGCCTTAGAAAGCTTAGTGCCTCAAGTGCTGCACCTCTAATGGAGTCACAAACACCATTAAGCAACTTGGATGAAGAGGGAAGAGAAGGGAGGCACCAAAAACGGCTGGAAAGCCTAGAGAATTAGTTGTCCCCGTTTTTGGAGCTTAAGGGTCCTTTATATACATGTAGGCTATTAGGGTTTACAACTAGGAAACCCTAATTTGACTGCTTAGGCCCTAAGCAGCCCATGGACTCCTTAAACATATCCCTTGGACGATTTTTAATGGGCTTCCCATAAAATTCATCCAACCTATATATTATTAGGTGATCCATAGCCCAATTATAATTATCTTATAATTACAACTTCAGTCCCCTAAGTTTAATTAATCTCTTTTAGCCACAAAATTAATTCTCAATTAATTCTTGACCAATATTAATTAAACAATATGATTTCTCCTTTAATATATTATTCTCATAATATATTAATAAATCATATTTAAACCTTTCTCTCCTTAAATCATCCTACATATTGCTATGGTGAAGGCAACCCAAAAGGACCATGCTCATAATCGGGTCAAGTACATACCAAAATAGTTATGGACTTAGACACTAATCCAACAGTCTCCCACTTGGATAAGTCTAATAACTATTTTCCGTATGACTTCAGAACCTGATCAGCAATCGTAGCTTTCAAATGCCGTTGTCAACTCTGATCTTATCAGATAGCGTGTCCTCTAGATAAGGGATTATATATTCCTCCATTCTCAAGATATCGTATAGACAAAAGACATGAGTTTCAATCATTCTCTCTATACTGTTTCCCGACTTCCGATTTTTGACGACTGATAACAGACTACAATTGAACACATCAACTTAGTCCCGGCTTGGCCAAGCGCTTAGGTGTCATCATTAAATCATCGAGAGGCCCACATATATCGCTTTTATCCCACTTTGGGTAAAAGGAATGGATAAACTTCGACTCAAATGCTCGCTTGCATTTATTAATCGAATCACACACAACAATAAGTTTTATAACACCAAGTTACTGGTGCGTTTACTTATTATCAATGTGTAACCGACCAACAAATAACAACTCACACGTCTCGGTTTCAAGAATATACAATATTATCGTCTCACTAATCACTCGTGATAAATCCATGAAGTGATCCAAGTGAGCGTGGGTTTAATCCAATACTTTAATCTTATCAAAGCACTCATGAACTCTGCAGCAAACTTGTGCTATGTCTAAACACTTCGGACAATCTACAAACAAATTCATGACAATCTTCCTTCATACTTACTCCCTACGTATGACCGACTGTGGATGTTTGAATAACCTAGTTATTCTGGAAGTCAAAACATGCAAATTGAAACATAACAATAATACTTAATCCTATATGGCCTCAAACTTGTGAGAGTAAATAAAACACTTCTATTTAACCACCATATTGATTACTCATTATTATCGTTTACTGTTTCAGAAAATCAACTTATTACTCGAATTACAACAATAGTTATCCCATGCATAAAGCATGCACACTATGTTTCCTATGGTCCTTACTTTGTGAAATAGATCAATTGAAAAACCTTTTTAATGATGCTAATTTCACAATTCCCAATCCTTATCATTAGTGTAAGAACACAAGGTTCTTTGCTATTGTTAGAATATGCTAGATTCTAACATTTTACACAACGATCCTTTCGTAAAGTCATAGCACAAAAGTCACCAAGACTTGGCTAATGAAATTACAAAGTACTTTCTTAGAAATTGTTACAAGACAATTCCATAGACGTGAAGTCTCACATTCAAAGTACATTCCTTTGAACATCCTTCTTGCATAAAAGTTTCTAATCTAGACATAGATTCTCAATATCCAACTCCCAATATGGAAACATTTCCACATTTGCCATATGACAACTCATTCTTAATAGAATCTTATCTATTCATAATAATGTCGATATGGTCCATCCAATATCATACTTCCAACTACTCACAAGCGACCAATCCTCAGCGAACTTTGGATCGTCCTTTGATAGTTGTTTAATAATTTTAGTCAAAACCCATTCTAGTCCTTTTTCCCTCTTAATGCGCTAGACATTTGAAAAAATTTAGAATGGTAAATTATTATAGCATTTGCAATCGATCCTATACCCGAAGTGTATGGGACACGATGCATAATGTCTTACAGAAAGATATGATACCTTACCAATCTTTTGCCATAATATTTTATGTGTCATGTTCTCACAATTCAAACTACGAAGAGGGATGCCGTAATCATAATCGAATTTTAAGAACACACAATGTATCCTTTGACTGAAAATATTAAAATTTCTCAATCTAAGCTTTATATTTTGAAACGAAGTATAATATTCTCTCCCTTAATTATATCAAAACAACTTTTCAACCCATGCAACTTTGCAAATTGAATCTTTGTTTTTCTATAATTAATATTGCTAACTTGCAATACCTGCCATAATAATCATAACACTTATGCTCCCACTATCATGATGATTATTATCATATAAGCATAACACTTATGCTCCCACTAGCTTTGACATGTATTTAGAGAACAAATGAACTTCCAGAAAACAAAGCCTATTGAATTTCTGAAATTCATATTTCTAATACCAGATGCTTCGATAAGCCTTTATCTAAGCTTCTTAAACTTATACACCTTCACCTTAGATAGCTCATATGTGTGTTTAAGCAATTTAGAATTTATGTTACTAAGTTCCAAATGTTCAAACTAATTGCCAAATCTCACAATTCGAACTATGGAAAGGGATGCCGTAACCATAATCGAATGTGAGAATACAATTTTCACAATTGCTATCTTCTTAAAACCTCTCTTAGTGAAAGTATTTCCTCACAGTCATTTTCATGAAGGAGGGAATCTTATGACACTTAGATTTTATGGTATATGGGTTCCTATCCATGTGAATTTGCCAAAACCAAGGTTTGCGACAAATCCAAACTCATATAGACTGAACTTTCTTAATCTTAATTTCTTGTCCTATGGTATCACGAGTGCCCACCATGTCTTCCAAGTAGTTTAGTAACTTGTCCTTACATATCAATGTACTTTACATCGACTAAGGCTCTAGTATGCATTCAAATGAGAACTCATAGAACTCACATACGCAACTAACTCAATTGGAATGGCACAGAAACAAGATAATGTCAGTACGACAGGTTGCAAACCTCAAGTCGTGTGCTAGTGATGATCGATAAGGTATATTCTTGATTTGTTCTTGAAACCTTTCAAGACCATTAAGACTCCCACTGACTCCTTGACATATAAGATTCTCTTGTCAAGAAACATTTCTTGACAAAGCAAATATTCAAGAGTTAGTGTAGTTCTTATCAAGACAAAACACTTCACAAATTGGTCCTAGTTGGTCTTTGTCTTATCCAAGACATCACAACTTACCAATTTCTAATGTGCAATAATAAGAAATTTTTTTCCAAATTCCACATTTGATGAGTGTTATAAACCTACTTAAGACTTTTCACTCAATGTCACAATCTTAACTTTAAGACTTGATATTGGAATGAAGTATGATTGACTCTTTGATTTAACCATTTCTACAATTCTCGATTCCTCTTCTTAGACATGCAATTGCACTAAGACTCACTTAGAGGATCAATTGAGACATGGTTCTTAATCTTTAAGACTTATCATAAAACATAATAAAAGGTACTCTCCCTTCTTCTTAGAAAAGAGAAACTTTTATCTTTCTGCCTACTTGATTCTGCTTTATTCGTTCTACTATTCATTGAAACTTTTTCAATCAACTCAGAATTACACTTAATCTTATAAGTATAACCATATTTACTAAACCTTAGTAAATTATGACGAATGTCTTTGTCACTCTTGTGGTGGATTTGATCAACGCACAACCTTGTGTACTTGATCTCCTTGTCCTTCAATTGACACTTTGCCAAAGAATTAGTCTAAGTTTCCCAAATGTGAAAGTTTTCCATTCATCATACAATACACGTTGCATGATTCCAAGTTTCTGTCCAATTGAAACTTGGGTGATGAGAAACTCTCCCTATTTGGTAAACTTTTGATATTTCCACAAATAATACAATTAAGAATCAAATCCATTATTGCTAATAATAGAAACATTCAAACATCAATTTTTCATACATGCCATCGCAAGGATAAATAAATAAGATAAAATCAAAATTCATTTTATTGCAGAAAAAATTTGTCCTTACAATGCAATTCAATTGAAAAACAATGTTATTACATATTTCTTAACAATCTATTCTAACTCCAAGTAGTAGCTCAAGAATCCATTCTTCAAGTAATGCGATCGAAATCCATTTCTTCATGATTAGATTCAGCTCACTTCTTCCCTCAAGCTTCCTCTCTTTTCTTCGATCCTACATCAAAATGTAATCTAATCACATCATGTATTAAGAATCTAGAATAGGAACTCAAAAGAGTTAGATAATGGATTTTACCTGAAGCAGAGCCATACGTCTTGACTCTCCCATCTCTTAGATCTCTCAGGTAGTTAGGGCAGCTTCGTCTCCAATGCCCCTTCTCTTGGCAATAAAAGGAAATGGACTCCCTTGGCACAGCACATCGGACAATCACAGACTTAGTTATTTCTGGACTTCCAATGTTGGCAGTGTCCATTGAAGTTTGGGAGTTTGATTCACCAGACAAATTTGCTTGACCAGCACGCCAAATCATTGTTGATTCAGCAGCTATAAGCAAATAGGTGAGATCAATTAGGGTCACGTCGTGGTCCATCATATAGTACTCTCTAACGAACTCACTATATGATTCAGGAAGTGACTGAAGAACCCAGTCAACAGTCAACTCGCTTGAAATCTCGACACCCAACATGCTTAACCTATCAATGTGTGACTTCATCTCTAAGACGTGTGTACACACAGGTTTCCCATCTTCGTGTTTACTTGCCAAAAAGGGCTTGAGTGAGCTTGAACTTTTCAAGCCTTTGAACTTGTGGGTCAGGGAGAATAATTGGAGGAGGTGGAGGAAGTGAAGCACGACTCTCATTTCCTTGATCGTATCTCGGAACGTCATCTTCATTTGGAAAGCTTGTTCCAAAGGATTTGGGAAGACCATTATAAGATGTAGACATCTACAAAACGGGAGAAAATTTAAGTTAAGTTGATTGAGTCCTTAATAAAACACCCAAATGAGTTATTAAGGCTAGGATCCAACACAATATTCTACAACCTAGAAAAGGGATGCCGTAATCTAGTTGTAAAATATTTGAAGGTAGGTAAATGACGATTTACCAATTTCCACCATGAAAAACGAAAAAGAAGTTTAAGTTTTAAATGAATTGAAACCCCTAGATCTTTTGAGATTCATTGAACTTTTCAATGGCATGTTTAATCTCGATTATGCCCTACTATTTGTGACTGGGATGCCAAGGATCAGAAACAAGGTGTGAATAACCATACGAATCACGTGGTGCACCCAATGCTACAATCACCTAATCAATGTGCCGGTTAGCCACACACGCTCCATTGATCTATGATAAGCATCGAGCCACCCTTCGCCACCCTTCGCCGCCAATGTCATCCCCAAATTAGTGTGCCGGTTAACCACACACGCTCCACTAACGTTTGACAAGGGTACGAAGTGTAATTCCATGGGTTAGCATACAATTTCACATTTTTCCTAAAGTAACTATGATTTGGGAATTTGAAAAAGCATTTGGTTACTTTGTACTTCATTATACTTATAATGGAAGGTTTCTGTCCTATCCTACCCGTTCGGCTAACGACCCTCCACTAGTCAAGAGTGCGGAGGGTAAGAGTGGATACCCATTCAATCGCCATTTTATAGGCAATTTCCTTAAACACCCCTTATAGACCAGCTTCGTGAATGAAGCCTACTAACGGTAAGACTGACTGTTTACTCATACATATATATAATATTAGACTTTTAATGTTATATATAGTATAGGGTGTATTTTACACTTTTAAAATACTAGGTGGTTTAATTTAGTAAAATTATACTTTTAATTTAATTAAATGTAAACCAAAACTTAATGGGTTTATTAAATCACTTTTAATTATACACTTTAATTAATTAATAAAACATAAGGGTGTGATTTGAACTTTTCAAATTACTAGGGTTTTAGAATTTAACATTTCAAAATTAAACTTTTAGTCAAATTTTAAATTCCAAAACTTGAGGGCAAGTTTTGAAACATTTCAAAACATTAGGGATCAAACAACAAATAATTCAAATTAAACAATTAATTTCATAATTATCTATATTTGACCTAATCTTATTTTAGTCACTAGATAATTACGAAATAGTTTAAGATAATCCATATTTATCATATAAACAACCAATATTTAAAAGATTTGAAATTATCTATTGTTTTGGCAAGGATAATCACTAATTTAAGATAAAAATCGGATTTTAACTTCAAAACGAATTAGGTATCAAATCCAAGTCAAAGCAACAGCAAAAACCCGGAAATCCCTCTGTCTGACCCCTGGACTCGCCGAGTCAGGGACAGACTCGCCGAGTTCATCCACTGACTCGCCGAGTCAGGTCGGGCAGAGGCCAAAAAACGATTTTTCAGCAAATAAAGCAGTTAGGCATCACATACAACTGAAACCAATCAAGGCTTTGATACCACTGATGGGTTTTAGGCATAAGAACAATCCTATGTGCTCATACAAACCCTAATGCTTGGATCTAGGTTTCTCTATTGCACATGCTTTCAATCCAAGACTAACAAACTTAGATCTAACAAATTACAAACTGAATTAGGGTTTATAGAATTACCTTTGATTGTTATATAGCAATAACAATCAATTCCTTGCTTGAATTGGCCTTAGAAAGCTTAGTGCCTCAAGTGCTGCACCTCTAATGGAGTCACAAACACCATTAAGCAACTTGGATGAAGAGGGAAGAGAAGGGAGGCACCAAAAACGGCTGGAAACCCTAGAGAATTAGTTGTCCCCGTTTTTGGAGCTTAAGGGTCCTTTATATACATGTAGGCTATTAGGGTTTACAACTAGGAAACCCTAATTTGACTGCTTAGGCCCTAAGCAGCCCATGGACTCCTTAAACATATCCCTTGGACGATTTTTAATGGGCTTCCCATAGAATTCGTCCAACCTATATATTATTAGGTGATCCATAGCCCAATTATAATTATCTTATAATTACAACTTCATTCCCCTAAGTTTAATTAATCTCTTTTAGCCACAAAATTAATTCTCAATTAATTCTTGACCAATATTAATTAAACAATATGATTTCTCATTTAATATATTATTCTCATAATATATTAATAAATCATATTTAAACCTTTCTCTCCTTAAATCATCCTACATATTGCTATGGTGAAGGCAACCCAAAAGGACCATGCTCATAATCGGGTCAAGTACATACCAAAATAGTTATGGACTTAGACACTAATCCAACAGCCCATCCCTACAACCAACCGACCCCGAGATGGAATACAACTTGATCCTGGGGTCACAAGCCTGCTCAGTCCTTCGAGCTCGAAAAACTGAAAGGGCATAATCCTTGCCCTATAAAACGACAATCCAATCAATCAATTAACCATTCCACCTCCAACTGCAAAACCCCAATTGAACATAATCATCACCCCTTTCTGGAGTCCCCACGACTCATATTACGGCTTCGAGCAAACCCCCGGGCCTCAAATCTAGAAACTTATGTGCCAGCCTCTGCCGCTCAACCCCAGGAATGCAACAAGTAAAGAACATATCCCTGATCTCAAGTAACTACAGTCCTCTGGTTATTAGAATATGTCCCAGCATCGAGTCCCTATACTGGAAAGCTTAACCAGCTCATCCCTCTGCCATCGTTACAGCTGCTGGAGCTGCTGTGGTAGCTGTCTCCGCAAGGTTGCATAGCGGTCGACAAAATACTCAACCATGACGGTCTTAAAAGACCCAATCATCTCCAGAATATGTCCCTGAACGATCTCGATCACCTATTCCCGGATGATCCCCCTGACATGATCCTCTGACAATACTGGCTTAACCTGGCTGCCAGCTCTTGATCCTGATCCGGATCCGGTCTCAAAACGTCTCGAATAATCCATACGATAATCATGGGACCAACTTCCAACTAAAGCTCAGGGGTTGTGACTTCCTTGCTACATGTATGGGTCCTGTGCTTTCAGTAGTACGGGCCCATACTACCTTCCACACCTACCCATAGTTGTCTCAAGTATCATCACAACACCCTAACAATATACATAATCATAGCGAGCGCTCAATCCTCACTCCTAGAGAAATGCTAAAATATCTCATAACTGGCCTCCCGACCTCACACAACCCACCCATCCATGAAACTTACACCAACCCTGCATCACTAATGTATGCCAGCCATACATAACGCTGGACCCTATAGACTTTCGAATATTTGATCCTAAACCCCTAATCAACAAGAACAGAACATATGGCCAAATCAAACATTCTTAGGCCGTGATACATACATAAGCAACTACAGTAATGATGTCAATCTCATATAAGGAAAACCCTAGGCTAGCAGGCATCATGTAGTCAGGCAATTCTATCATGCTATTCCTGAAGATCCCTAGCCTAGTACTAGCATTGATATGGGCATATTTAGTCATAAAAATCATGCATGATCTTAATACTTTATGTTGATTTTATCTCATTTAATGAACAAAAGGTGCTTAATTAGTTTAGAATTTCATTTTTCAGCAACAAAGACATGCTCGAAAGGAAAATGAAGCGGAACTAGCGATTGGAAGCTTGGATCTTGGATTTTGAAGAAAGAAGGATGTTGTTGGACAGCTTGACCCCTCGTCAGTGTTTTGGCCATATCTCATGAACTGTAACTCCGATTGACGAGATTCAAAATGTTCTGAAAAGTAGACACAATTTCGGACGACTTTCGTCTTATGAGAAAATGCTGATTCGAAACGTACTTGGCGAGTAGGGTCAATTACTCGGAGAGTTGTATCGAACTTTCGTGATTCTGGACGCGCTGACTCGCCGAGTAGGTCACTGGACTCGCCGAGTAGCCTCTGTTTTGTGAAAATCTATATAAAGGGACTTTCAGATCGATACCCTGGCATGGAGAGAAACCCTAGGAGGCTGAGAAACGATTGGAAGTGCTGCTAGATCGTGAGGAACTGAAGAATCAACCCTACATTCAATTGTGAAGAGAATCAAGACAATTTTGGTTTATTCTTAGTAACTTTTTTATTTGAATCATGTTTACATACTTTGATTTCGTTTTTGAGTTTATGTTTACTGCAATCATGAGCTAAAACTCATAACTTCTGTTTAGGTAGATGAATTTGTGAACATGGAATGATTATTTGATTAGGATTAATTTTAATTGGTGATTATGTTTTATTAAGCTTGTTAAAGAACCTTATGTGTTAATAATAACTATTCTTCTGTTAATAAATTAGTAATTAAGTTGTATGAACATCTCTTAGTTATTAATTTCATATGATTTATTGTGACCACATAGTTGTATGTCTAGGAATAACGAATGTGAAACTAGAATTAACTAGAAGATAGGTAAGTTAATGTGTGAGCTTGTTTGATGAACATCAGCAAGAGGTTAATTGAAGGGCCAATTTAATTAACCATTACAAGTCTTATTTAACCCGAATTAATAACTAGGAAATCCGTTAATTTAGACAACTGGCCACTGCTTGAGTTAATTTGTTTCCTAAGGATTAGTAATAGCAAACATGAAACTAATCATCTTAGTCGGTAGCCAATGAAGAATTAATCCGATACATTGAAATCATCCATGGGAACAAATGAGTCGAACTAAACAGAAGTCCTCTTTATTATTGAATTTAGTTGATTTTTATTTTCTTAGCTCTTAGTTTCTTAGTTTAAGTTTTAGTTAATTGTTTAAATTTCTAGTCTTGCAAAACTAGAGAAAACCCCCTTTCTATTACTTGTTTTATTTAGATAATATTAGCATTTATTTTAATTGTTTACCGTTCCCTGTGTTCGATACCCTACTTACTTGAACTAAACTGCTAATCGATAGGTACACTGCCTTTCGTGTGTTTGTCTTTGTGTCTAAGTTAGTAGGATTAAAACTAGTTGGTTTTACACACATCATGCATGTTGTTCTAACATATCACATAGTCAAATAACTGCATGGTATTTTGGGGTCTACTTACTGGCTCTGGCTGATCATACACTTCACATCCTCTTTTCTTATTTTGAAAACCATTTAAAATCATTTTGAAAACATTTTCCTTAGTTTGAGACTAGATTCACATGAGTGTTCCTCCAATTCGCTCAAACAAAGGCTCTGATACCAACTCGTAACATTCGTAAAATTTGAGCCAATTTAAAACTTTTTAAATCATATAAAACCATTCAGTTATTAATTTTTTTTCAAAATAGTTTAAACATCAGAGTTCCCAAAAATCATAATCATCAATCTAGGAAGTGTACGGCCATGCCTTCGCCTTCCTGCGGTCATCCGATGAACCTGAAACCATAAACTGAAACTGTAAGCCCGAAAGCTTAGTGAGTTACCCCAAAATACCCATACCCACAACAATACATATATAATTATAAACAACATACTATGGGTCCAAATGTCCAATCATACTTGGGATGGAATACCCCAGGCCCACAACCAACAGGTTGGAATGCCCACATACTATGAGTCCAATCATCCTCGAGATGGAATACTCCTAATAGGTTGGAATGCCCAGGTCTATTGGCTTTCGCACAAAGCATATAAGCTTCAACCGCCAAACAAACATGTGCATATATATCAGATAACAGTCTATAGACAGACAAACCGATCTAGCAGATCATAACTGCATAACAACATCCTATCTACCAGGATACTGATCTAGCGGATCATAGCAACATATAACATCCTATCTACCAGGATACTGATCTAACGGATCATAACAACATATATCATCCTATCTATCAGGATACTGATCTAACAGATCATAACATCATGTAACATCCTATCTACCAGGATACCGATCTAACAGATCATACTAGCATATCACATAATACCATCCTATAATCAGGACACCGACCTATCCAGGTCACTAAGCATAAACATAACCTCATCCTAACTACCAGGATGCAAACCAATAAACATATCATGCCATAACCGGATACAATTTAATAAGGGCCGACCTTAGTGCCTTAGACTCTGTTGATATGGTGCGGATAACTCACCTTGCACTACCGATCTGATCCGAAGAATCGAACTCCTGAATCGCTGCCTCACCAAAATACTGAAAATCTGATCTCTCAACTCCCAAAGCTATCAATACCAAAATATCACTTAGTTCAACAAAATAATCCTCCTTAGGGTGAAATGACCATTTTACCTCTAGTCCAACTTGGTCCATATCAAAGGCTCAAAATCATAATATAAAAGCCCAAAACTGGATGGTCTTCCCAAACCCCCTAGTGGCCCACTAATGGCCCAATAACACAAAGTCCATACCGACAGATTACGCGAGGCGTACATCTACGGACGCTAAGCGTACATGCTAGAAGGTGCATACGCTAGGCGTACCTGCACGTACGCTCAACGTAAATCCCCTGTTAAGTCCTTGTCCCATTAAGGGCTTAATACTCCACTTTAGAAGCTATAATCATAGATCCTAATCCTTTTCCACGTCTTAATCCATAAAGTCACTGACTTGGTGACTTTACTTGGCCCAAACAAGCCCAAACTCCAAAAATGATGCATTACTTCCAAGAAGAAGGCTAGATCTCATGCATGAACCCATTAATACATTCAAGATGGATACTTTATTGCTTATGGGACCCTTTTAATATCTGAGGGTGGCAACCCTAAGCTCGAAAACGAGATTTCATCATAAAGGTCCATTCTTGGGACCAAAATGACTCCAAAACCAAACTACACTAGATCTAAGTATTCTTAGGTAAAGCTATGAACTTTATACCTCCAAAGAGTTCTAAATGATGATGCTATTCCAGATCTATGAGCTCCAACTTCCAGAGTTCTTCCTTGCCAACTTCTTCTTTTCCTCTTCAAAGCTTACACCACCCAAAATGAGCTTCTTGAAGTCAAAATCACCCAACGATGAAGAAGTGAGGCATTTTAGGGTTTCTTTGAGGTTGGGGTGGCTAATAAGGAAGCTGAGGTTTAAGCCATGATGTTCTTTATATAGTGGTTAACCGAAAAATTAGGGTTTAGGGTCTCTGGGAGTATGTTGGGCGTACTCCTCCTACTCCCGGGATCATTTAAACTTCTACGTTGGGCGTACCACAGCCTACGTTGGGCGTACTCGCCTAGTTGCCAACTTTTCATGCTTAGTCCTTTCTTGCCACTTCCTTCCAACCCAAAGGCCAAAAAGTGACATAATTCAAATCCGGGGGATGAATATGAAGGTACTTGAAAAATGGGATGTTACATGGTGTATATGAAACTGTGATGGTTGTAGATAACTTAGGAAATAATTTTTTGCATATTTATTCGTCTAATGGTTTACACAAGGCATGCTTGTGGCATTGTTATATTGGTCATGTCAACAAGAAGCGAATTTCCCAAATCCGAAAGGATGGAGTGTTAGAGTCATTTGACCTTAGGTCAGATGACACGTGCGAGTCTTTTCTGCTTGGTAAGATGACTAAATCACCTTTCACTGAAACTTGTGAAAGAGGTGAATGATTATTGGATCTCATACACAAATATGTGTGTGGGACCTTCAGATCGACCACAAGGGATGCTAATCGCTTCTATGTGACATTTACTGAGACGGTTCGCTATGCCTTTAGTAGCATTTAAGCCCTTGTTTCTCCATGCATTTCTTCCTCACTCTATGCGTTTCTCTTTCTGCTTTCTTCCCTCAAAGAACCCTTTTGACCTTTTCTTTGCACTCTTCCATGGCTACCAATCGTCCTTCTGGAAGGGATCTTACTGCTGAGGAATGGGAGTCTTTTCAGTTTCGATTTGGGTTTGTCCCTGAATATGGGGTTCAATTCCTCTTCCTGATGCATTGGTCTATAGTCCTCCCGAGGCCAAGGTCGGCATTTTGATTGCCTTATTTGAGGCGGGTCTACATTACCCACTACGAACTTCTTCAATCTGATCATCCGTGAATATGGGTTTTCCGTGAGGGGGTTGACCCCAATCTCTATAAACAAGATAACGGGTTTTAAACTCCTTCGTCGTGCCCTTGGCCATCTGCCAACTGTCCCGACATTCAAGCATTTTTTTTAATGCTTCCACCCAGTCTGGGACTCGAACCCTTTTCTCATAGGCAGGGAGTTCCTACCCTCATTCATGATAAGAAATCCAAGAAGAATTGGTAGGACAAGTTTTTGTGGGTGAACGACGATCTTATGGTGCTTAGCTACTTAAGGACTAAGGCGTATCTCGACCGCGCTCCAACACTCTTTGGTGCTGACAAAGAACTGGTTGATGTCCTAGAGAAAACTAGCATCAATGGTGAGGACTGGCTCAACTGCTTTTTGGCGGCTGGCTGGATGAGCGCCGCTTGGAGGGCCCGTGGGAAGATGCCCGAGTTTTTCTTCGAAAAGAAGGTATGATGTTTCTTCTTCAGTTTTCCTTGCCCTCCTCCCTCCTTTTTTTACTCGACAAAGCGCATTAAAATCGGTGTTTTGGTTAATCGTTGTTGTCTTTATTTTGTTGCCGGTTGTGAAGGAGGTTATTTCCTTGGAAAAAGCTCTTCAAGGCTTACTTGATAGTGAGCTTGAGTGTCACGACGTCGACCCTATAGAGACTCTTCCACCCCCTTTTTCTGCTCGGGGAATTGAGGTTATCGTCGATTTGGAAAATGTTGTTAGCACCGAAGAGGATCCAAATCTGCAGGACGTTGTTTTTGCTGGCGCTTCTCATAAGGATCTTGCCCCTTCTGGGTCCCTAAGGAGTCTCCGTCATGTCAAGAGGCGATTCCCTTTCTTGGAAGTGTCTTCCGGTGACAGTGCTGAGACGGTTAGCACCGAGCCCCCTCTACATAAGAAACGTAATATGAGTTTCTTGCTTGGGGGTTCAAAGGGTTTCACCAGTTCCCCCGATGAATGTCCTCCGAAACTGCTCTAACGCGCGCACAACAGGGCGAATGAACTGCCCGGTCATACAGAGAAACGAAACACCGATATGACCGCCCCTGATCCTGCTGCTGGAGGAGCCAAGGCGAAGACTGGGTATTCGCCTTCCCATGGTCTCGTGTCAGCTTCTTCTGGTAAAATAGGAACTATCCTACTTCTGTAGGGTTTCATTCAGGTGCCTACAGGCCATCTTGGAGCATAATCCCCAGAGACCTCATGTCCAACCATGACACTGCTCTTGTGTGGTGTCGTCATGCTTTTCCACCTACCACAACTAAAGCGTTATCCATTTTGGAGGATGAGCACATGGCCAACGGCCTTCGCTATGCCGCCGCTCAAGTGTCATCTTACCTGGTTTCAGCTACTGAGCGTATTTCTGACATAGAGACTGTCCAGTCTCAGGCGGACAAGGTGAGCATTGAATGTGCAGAGTTGAAGGCCCAGGTGGCGAAAATGGAAGCCGACAACCACAATTGGGAGGCCCAACAGGAGTTGGCGTGGTGCGAGAAGGAAAGCCTGAAAGAACAAGTGGCAAAGCAAGACGGGGAGGTGAAGCGCTTGAATGATCGCGTGGGGTCCTGACGTTGGAAAACACCGGCCTAAGCAAGTGAACATGTAACATCCCGAGATTTTGCAGGTATTTCCGAATCCTCTCTTTTATTATAATTTTGTCATTTGTAGTCCCTGGAGTTGGAAGAGTGGAGCCATGAGAAGCCTAAGGGCCAAAGTTGCAACTTTTAGAACATGACGAGTATGCTAAGCGTACATAAGGTACACTAAGTATACTAGGCGTGCCCTTGTACACTGGGCGTACACTTGTGTATGCTAGGCGTACTCACGACAGATGGAAACCCTAATATTTACAGTTTAGGTGCTATATAAACGTCCTTATGAGCTCAAAACCCTCCATCATCTCAGCCTCCATAGTTTAGAGCCATTTTCCCCAAACCATAACCCCTTTTCTTGAGCGTGTGAGCTAAAAGTGTGTGTTTTGAGTAGTCGGAGAAGAATGTGTTGCATCAAGAAGTTGGAGAAGGAAGACAATCTAGTAGATCTGAGGTTTCTTTGTGCTCTAGAAGCTCTAGGAGGTAAAAAGCTCCGACCTTTATGCTTGTATGATGTAGATAATGCCATGCTAGCTTTATGAAACCATTTCTTTCCCAAAAGTCCCAAGTTGGTGCATGTTATGTTTTGAACGAAATAAGTTGTCCTTTCAGACCCTATAAAGGGTCCTAAATGATAAAAATGATGTCCCAATGGCTGAAAGTGTCTCATGCATGTAGTAGAAAGGTCTTAATGGGTTAAGACCATGTATTATGAACTTTTTGGACGTCCAAAGTCTTAAAGTTCAAGACTTTATAGTTCTAAGGCACATTTGGTCGAAGGATCTGGAGTTTGGGCTTAAGTGCTTAAGCCATTAAGCACTAATTAGGGTTTTGGTGAAACTTTGTGTACGCCCCGCATAATTTCTATACGCTCAATGTACTGATTCAACCGCCCTGATGGTGGTCAACGCAAAGCAAAGTACGCCTAGCGTACCAGAGGAGTATGCCCCGCGTAAGCCCTCTGCTGGACTTTTGACAATTTAGGCTTCGGGATTGGGCCCCTCATTGGGTCAGTTTGACATGGGCCTTGCTGGGCTTTCTGAGTAAATGTGTTTTGGGCTAGTAGGGGTAATAGATCTTAAAATAATGCCTAATTTGGGAGTTGGGGCCCAATTGGGAAAATTGGGCCAATATGGGCCTTATGTATATGGACTTTTGGATAGTGAATTTGATATTGGGCCTTGGCCCAAATTAGAGAAAAGGAAAAATAGACTATGTGAACCCTTAGTCAAGATTGATATCCCATGTGTTGACTTCGTATTCATTATTTTGCATAGTTTGGAATTTTCGGTGAGACAGCGGTTGGGGACATTCAGTCCAGTTCAACACTACTTGCAAGGTGAGTTGTCCTTACTATACTAACAGGGTCAAAGGCACCAATGCCGATGCATTTCAGATTTGTATCTAGGTTTATTGCATGATGATATGCTTGGTGACCTGTTAGGTTGGTATCCTGGTATATAGGATGATGCTATGTTAGTGACCTGTTAGGTCGGTATTCTTGTATATAGGATGATGCTATGATTAGTGATCTGTTAGATCTGTTTGACTGTTTGTATATGCTAGCATTGTTATATATGTGTTGATTGTATTTGGGGTGGGTTGAGGTGGACCTGCTTTGGGCTGTAGGCCAAAATACCTAGGGCGACCCGGATAGACTGCAGGCTCGATAGGGCATATCAGTTAAGCCGAAGGCCCGAAGAACGGTCCAGACAGGGGAAGGCCCAGGTGGGCGGACCAAACATATTGAAGGTTCTGAGAGTGGGTCAAATGGACTGCAGGCCTAGTGAGGGCAATCCAGTCATTCTGTAGACTCTATATGCATGTTGTTTATTTGCTATGATATGATTATGATTGTATGGCATTGTTATTTTAGGGAAACTCACTAAGCTTCGGGGTTACAGTTTTGGATTTTGTTTCAGGTACTTTATATGATCGTGAGAAGGCGAAGGCGTGATCGTGAACCTCCTCATATTTTATGATTTTGATTTATAGAATACTCTGACATGAAACTATTTTGAAAACACTTTGTAATAATTAATGATTTTTGAATGGTAGAAAAGTTTTAAATTGGCTTGAATTTTATGGATGTTACAAGTTGGTATCAGAGCTTTAGTTTGAGTGAATTGGAGGAACACTCGTGTGAATCCAGTCTCAAACTAAGGAAAAAGATTTTCAAATGGTTTCAAAATATTAAAGGAGGATGCAGAGTGTATGATCAGCCGAAGCCAGTAAGTAGACCCCAAAATACCATATGAATATTTGATATTATGATATGTTAGAGCAACATGCTAGTGATAGGGTAGGGATCTTCAGGAATTGCATGATAGAATTGCCTGATTATATGATGCCTGATAGCCTAGGATTTCTTTATATGAAATTGACATCATTACTGTAGTTCCATAGTGTATGCATCATAGTTGTACATAATTATGATATTATAGCCTGAGAATGTTTGGTTGGGCCTTTTTTCCTGTTCTTGTATGATTAAGGGCTTAGAGTAGGATCATATATTCAAAAGTCTATAGGGTCCAACATTATGTATGACTAGCATACACGAGTGCTACAGGGTTGGTGGAAGTTTCATGGGTGGGTCGTACGGGGTCAGTCAGCCAATTATGAGATATTTAGCCTTCCTCTAGGAGTGAGGATTGAGCACTCGCCATGCATATGTATATTGTTAGGGCGTTGTGATGATACTTGAGACAAATATGGGTAGGTGTGCAAGGTAGTATGGGTCCGTACCACTGAAACCACACCCCATACGCATAACAAGGAAGTCACAATCCCTTGGGCTTTGTTGGGAGTTGGTTCCCAGATTATTATATGGAATCTATGATATCTTCTTGGTATATTTTCAGCATGGTGGTTACTAGACGATTTGTGACTGGATCCGGATCAGGATCAGGATATGGCATTCAGGAGGGACCGGCAGTGCCCGAGGTCATTGGTTAGATGAGGTCGGATGAGCTGGACGTCAGGATTCAAGAGATCCTGCATGATGAGGTTGATACTTTGTTCCGGGCACAGTTACCGGAGATGTTTGGGACTATCAAGACCTCTATGGTGGAGTACTTTGATTAGCGCCATGCAACTCTTGCTGAGACTATAACATCCATAAAAATCAAGCCAATTTAAAACTTTTTAAATCATTCAAAAACCGATAATTATTACAAATATGTTTTCAAAATGGTTTAATGTCAAAGTATCCCAGAATCAAATCATAAAAACATAAGGAGGTGCACGATCACGCCTTCGCCTTCCCACGATCATCAGAAGTACCCGAAACAAAATCAAAAACTGTAAGCCTAAAGCTTAGCTAATTTTCCCAAAATACCAACTCCATACAATCATAATCATATCATATAAACAAACAACATGCATAATGAGCCTTCAGCCTGATTGGACCGCCTCGGAGAGCCTTCAGTTTATCTAGACCGCTCTTCGAGCATTCGACACGTCTGGACCTCCTCGTAGGGCCTTCAACCTATCCGAACCACTCGTCGGGCCTTCAGCCTCACTAGTACGGCCTCCCGGGCCTGTAGTCTATCCGGTCCGCCCAGGGTATGTTGGCCTTCAGCACAAATCAGAACCACCTCAACCCAACCCCAAATCAAACAAACATGTGCACATAAATATCATACACTAGCGTATATAACAGTCAAACCGATCCAACATATCACTAATCATAGCAACATCCTATAACCAGGATACCGACCTAACCAGTCACTAACATAGCTTTATCCTATATACCAGGATACCGACCTACCAGGTCACTAAGCATATCACCATTCTAACTACCAGGATACAAATCAATAAGCATATCCTGCAATAAACCTGGTATGAATCTAAAAGGGTCGGCATTGGTGCCTTAGACCCTGTTGATATAATGAGAAGAACTCACCTTACAAGTAGCTCGGAGTGACAATGTCATACTCCTCCATATACAACTCTAACTCCAACACCTATATCCACCAATGATCTACTTCTATAAATTCCTAAATTACTAAAATACCCCAAGAAGTCAAACTAGTCAACCCTTGGTCAAAGTCAAAGTCAACGGTCAAGGTCAACAGTCCATGTTGGCCTAACTCGTCGAGTGCAGCTCACAGACTCGTCGAGTCCTTACAGAACTCGAGAAATTGTGAAAACCCTAGTTGACTCGCCGAATTTCCAGACAACTCGTCGAGTCCATGCATATCCAAATGCCGAGAAAACCCTAACTGACTCGTCGAGTCATCTCACTGACTCGCTGAGTCCATGCAGAAACCCACCATGACCAATCTTCATCCGACTCTTCGAGTTGACCATGCGAATCGTCGAGTCCCTTTCATTCGATTTCTCATTCAGACGATTTTAAGCTACCCCAAAGCTCCAAATTGCAGATCTAACCTCCTAGGGCATGGTGTCCACATAAAGTTGCGAACTTTACATACATGCATGGTCATAAATGCCAAAACCAAGCTAAGGGAAAGTTTTAACCCAAAGAGGAGGGCCAAAGCTTTCTAAATCTAATAACTTTATGACTATAGGGACTTAGAGGAGTCCAGATTTGAAGTTACAACTCGGGTCATGGCCAATACCTAAAATAACCCACAACCAACTAGAAAATGGCCATAAACCTTTACATGAAGAGATCTAGCAAAAGATAAGTAAAGGTAACGACTTGTTACCTTCAAAATGATGCCAAAATGAAGTAAAGTCAGATCCACAAGCTTCTCTTTGTTCCAAGCTCCTTAGACTTCAAGCCTTCTTCACAAAATCCACCTTCCAAGCTTCTTTACACCAAAAAATGTAGAGTAGGTGAGATTAGGGTTTTATGAGATCAAGAGGGACGGTAAGGGAGGTTGAGGGAGGCTAATGACCCTTTAAATAGGGTGCAAAACCCCGGAAATTAGGGTTTCATCTTCCAGCTCCTACTCGTCGAGTCGGGGTCCTCCAACTCGTCAAGTAGACCATATAAGTCACGCGGGCTGACTAAAACTCTACACGATGAGTTGGGGCCTCCAAATCGTCGAAGTAGATTTCCTGAATTTCATGAAATCCCTAAATCTCATTCTTGGAAATCGGGATGTTATAGAGACAACTGCCGTTGCAGCCTCCACAGCCGCTAGTAGTGGGACCATTTAGGCTTTTCAGTACCGGGACTTAGATAATATGAAGCCCCCAACTTTTGATGGGATTCAAGGTCGTATACTGATGATCAGAGAGCTGCGGTTACTTGGGATCAGTTCAAGGATATGCTCCGCGTTCGCTACATTTCACGGGTTGAGCGCGAGCGGTTGGCACATGAGTTCTTGGATTTGAGGTAGGTTATGGAGTCGGTGATGGAGATCACCCGTATGTCACTAAGAGGGCGATGTTTTGCCCAGTGTTTGCTTTCGAGCACGCCTAGATGACACGTTATCTGAGCATGCTCAAGAATGACATCTGTCAGTTTGTTGTTACCCAGTGTTGTGATACACTGCTGGAGTTACAGGAGGCTGCTATGCGGCGTGAGCTTGAGATCGAGTTACAGTTGCGGAGCAGAGGCAGGCCGGGGTGCAGACGCAACCTGCGCCAAAGCAGTCCAAGACCGCTGATTCTAGGTATGGGGGCCAGCGCGGCCACACTTGTGGGAAGTATGGGAAGGGTCATTCGGGATTTTGTAGATCGAGTAGTGCATGCTACAAATGCGGAAAAGAGGGGCACTTTGCGAGGGATTGTCGCCAGCCAGCCCCAGATCAGGATATGAGGATCTGCTATTGCTGCGATCAGGTTGGTCACATGAAGACCAACTTTCTACAACTCGCTGCCAGGCCAGCGCAGGCTCCAGCGCCGGCTACACTGAGGATTATTGACTAGGGTCAGGGTAGAGCAGAGCCTCCGAAGGATCAGGGACGCGCCTTCCAGCTTACAGTCGAGGAGGCCAGGACAGCACCGGATGTGGTTGTTGGTATTTTCTATCCTTTATCTTATTGATTATATATGTTTTATGCTTATATGTTTGTACCTATGATTAGGTACGTTCTTAGTGAACTCCTTACATGCGTTGGTAT
The DNA here is from genome assembly GCF_051521515.1 of Lactuca serriola. NCBI lineage: Eukaryota > Viridiplantae > Streptophyta > Magnoliopsida > Asterales > Asteraceae > Lactuca > Lactuca serriola. The sequence goes on from NC_136410.1 coordinate 34,335,194, forward strand.
TATTTGGCTCCGAGGCAAGTTGGTATTTTGTCTCTCAGTCATTTAGTAGGGAGTTTGGTGTTCCAGTAAGAGAGCTAGAGTGTCCATTGTGAGTCACTGTCGCCAACGAACATGGAATTTCCGCTTCTTCAGTCTATCGGGGCTGCACGTTGGAGATTTTTGGGGATATCTTTCCTGATAGACTTGATTCCGATTACCATGGGGGATGTATGTGTGACGTTTGGTATGGATTGGCTTAGTCGCTTCGGTTCCATGATCGACTGCGAGGGTCAACGTGTAACGACCCAATTTTACCAAGAAATTTTTCATTTTTAATTAATCAAACAAATTCCATAATCCATAGATTTCGAAACCATTTGTTTTCCAATTCACAATTATTACAATTTCGTTGTACTTTTTGAAAACATCAGGGAGTCCCAAACACACAAAAAGAGAGGTAGAGTGCACGCCACGTCATCACGCCTTGCCCTTGCCCATAGGCTCTGAAGTACCTGAAACAATCAACAACCTGTAAGCAGAATGCTTAGTGAGTTTCCCAGAGCATACCACACACACAAACCACATATCATATATCCTGTTAGCTATAAAAGCTACACACATATCACGTAAGCCATGCATACATGAAACCTGTGAGAATGCCATGGGCTCCCCCACATGGTCTTTACCTAGGACTGCCATGGGCTCCCTCACATGGCCTTACATCAAATTCCATGGGCTACCCCACATGGTCTTCACCTAGGACTGCCATGGGCTACCCCACATGGTCTTACATCTGATATTTGCATAATTAGACATATGTTTAGTATAGATTTTTATTCATTTTTAGCTAATTATGTGCATAATGTGGTCAAAAAGTACTTAATAATGCTTAAATTGTGTTTTCAGTCCATAAGACATGCTTGGAAGTGAAAAGGAATAAGGAGAAGCAATTAGAGACCAAAGAATGAAGAAAAAGGAAAACACCCACACCTACTCGGCAAGTACACAGATCAACTCAGTGAGTTCATGAGAATGTTCCCGAAGAAAAGTCAAGAATCATTGCCGTACACGGATTTTACATGCCTACTCGGCGAGTTGGGGGACCTACTCGCCGAGTTGCCCCTGTTTTGTGATAAGTATAAATATTGGATCTTAATCCGAATAGGGGACTTTTTCTGGCTTCTTGGAGATAGACCTGCGATTGAAGAACCCTTTGGAGACCTGAAGAACCCTAACCTTTGATCTTTTGAAGACTCAAGGAGAATTAGGTTATATTTTCCAGTTAATCTTAGGATTGAATCATGTCTAGTTTAGTTAAATTCATTTTTGAGCTTGTTTCCACTGTAATCATGAGCTAAACTCGTATTGTTTCTTTTTAGGAAAAACCAAGTTACTCCTATGGTTTAATTATTACTTTTATTGATTGTTTATTGGTGGTTTTATTAAATTAAGTTTGTTAAAGAACTTTATGCATTAACCACAACTATTTTCTGTTAGTTGGAAGACAATTAAGCTGCATGAACATCTCTTAGTTGTTAACCTCATATGTTTATGTGAGCACTTTATCATATGTCTAGGAATAATGAACATGAAACTAGGATTAATTAGAGAATGGGTAAATTAATGTGTGAGCTTGTTTGAGAAACCAACAAACAAGAGGTTAATTGAAACACCAACTTGATTAGCCAATTACAAATCTTATTTAATCCAAATAATTGAACTAGGGAATTAATTAGTTTAAACAATTGGCCACTGCTTGAATTGATTAATTGTCTAAGGGTTAGTAATAGTGAACATGAATCTAACCACTATAGTTGGTAACCAATAACAATTAATTTATCATATTATTATACAAATAACCATAGGAGTGAATTGGTTGGACGTAAACAGAAACTCTTTATCAAATTTAGTGAATTTTTACTTGTTTTTAGTTGTTAGTTAATCACTTGTTAGGTGGTGTGTTTAAGTTTCTAGTCTTGTAAAACTAGAGAAAACCCTTTACTTTTATTCCTTGCTTAGTTTAAAATTAGTTATTAGTTTAATTTCTGTTCCCTGAGTTCAACACTCTACTTATCCAACTATACCACTAAAAGATAGGTTCACTGCCTTTGTGTGCTAAATTTATAATTTAAAAGTAGGATTAAAACCAGTGCATTTTACACACATCAAGTTTTTGGCGCCGTTGCCGGGGAACGGTTTAAAAATTAAGTCTAATTCCTAATTTTATCGATCCTTTTTGTGAGTTTGCTTGCACAAAGTTAATTTTTTTAGTAATTTAGTAAGTAGGTTAGGTTTTAGAATTTATTAGTTTTTCTTAGAAGTTTTTCTTTAGTTTTAATTTTTTTCTTTAAGACAAGCTACTCGCCGAGTGAACTCGCACCTACTCGGCGAGTACCCTGTTGTTTGGTAGTTATTATTCGTTTAGCTCAGTTTCATTTTTTTTGTTCTTTTTACATGTTTTTCTTGTTTTATTTCAGGATTTTCATGACCAGAGGATCCAACACTCCGCTGGTACCACCGCTTGAAGACCCAGAATCCACGTTGAGAAAGAACAAAGGCAAAGACGTGGAAAGCTCGAATACACCTAAGAAGTCGCCTTTGTCAAACTTGAAGACAATTTTTGGGAAGAAGAAGAGCAGCAAATCAGGAGCATCCAGCGCCTCTTTAGCAAGCGAAGACCCGATCAAAGAAGACACCGAGTACGAAACCGAGGAAGAAGAAGAACCTACATATGGGCACGACTCCGATTCCGGCGACGAGTTAGCTCTTACCATGGCTAACATCGATGAAATCCCCATGGGGGGATGGAAGAAAAGGATACGCGATGACACTGGCCCGGGACTTGTGCAACCCGCAATTCCCGCAACTGCTACTTTTGAGCTTAAGGGTCACATTCTTGCTCTACTCAAGGAGATCCCCTTCTACGGAAAAGACCACGAAGATGCTTACAAGCACTTGGATGAAGTCAATGATGTAGCTGATTATTTTAATGTTCCAAACGTGCCTCGCGAAACTCAGCTACTTCGCATGCTTCTGGTTACATTGAAGGGTGCTGCAAAGGATTGGCTCAAGTCACTCCCCCTGGATCCATCACTACATGGGCCAAGATGAAAGAAGAATTTATGGATCAATTCTGCCCACCCTTCAAGATATCTAAGTTAAAGAAAGCCATAGCCAACTTTGAACAACAAGCTAGAGAGTCACTTTATGAATCTTGGGAGAGGTATAAGATTTTACTAAGGAATTGCCCACATCATGAACTTAATAGTCAACAAGAGGTCTCCATTTTCTATGATGGAGTGAATGTTACAACAAGGCAATTACTTGACTCGCAAGGTCCACTCACGAAGAAAGCACCCTCGGTGATAAAGAAACTAATTGAAGAATTCTCTAAGCATTTTAGAGAATACCACAATCCAATGAATGATGTGACAAGGGGATCAACTTATGCAACTTCAGAAGATTTGCCAGAAGTTATGGCTATGTTGAAAACCATGGATAAGAGGATGGATAAAATGGATCAAATGATACATGCTATTCGGGTGGGTTGTGAGAACTGCAATGGCCCTCATCTTACTAGAGATTGTGACTTAGATGAGAATGGCAATAAGAAGGTGCAAGTATGTTACTCAAGTGGGGACACTCACACTCGAATCGGGGTTTTTGGGAGGTAAAGAGCTGTAAAAGGGAGGCTAGGGGAGGCTAACGACCCTTTAAATAGGGTGCAAGGCCCTGAAATCTAGGGTTTCATCTGCCAGCATCTACTCGTCGAGTCCCATATTGAACTCGGCGAGTAGGTCATTAAACTTCGCGGACAAACCCGCTACTACTCGACGAGTTGGGAGGCCAACTCGCCGAGTAGGTTCTTAAAAATCCAAACCAAAATAGCATTATTAATACCTGAGGATCATGGTGTTACAACTCTCCCCCACTTGAATTAGGCTTCTTCCTCGAAGCCTGCTGGTCCAAACAACTCCGGATAGAAACCTCACATTTCATCTTCCAATTCCCAGGTCCATTCGGAACCCTTTCGGTGCTGCCATTGCACCTTTACCACCTTCACTTCTTTATTACGGAGCTTCTTCGTCTTCCTGTCTAGGATCGCAACTGGTCTCTCAACATAATTCAGGCTCCTATCCAACTAAATGTCGTCCAAGGATATGACTGAAGACTCGTCGGTAACACACTTCCAGAGTTGAGACACATGGAAGGTGTTGTGAATCCGACTAAGCTCCTCTGCGAGCTCTGAACGATATGCCACCTTGCCCACCCGGGCTATGATCCTGAACAGAACTATGAACCGAGGCCCCAATTTGCCCCTCTTGCGGAACCGGATAATCCCTTTCCTGGGTGACACCTTCAGTAAGACAAAGTCTCCTTCCTGAAATTCGAGGTCTGATCGCCGTCGGTCCGCATAACTCTTCTGACGACTCTGCGTGACTCGCAATCGGTCACGTACCTGCTAAATCAGTCCGATGGTCTCGAGTACCACCTTCGTGCTCCCCAAAACTCAATTCCCAACCTCATCCCAGCACATTGGGGTCCTACACCTCCGTCCATATAACATCTCAAATGGTGCTCGGTCGATACTGGCATGATAACTGTTATTGTACGAAAACTCTGCCAGTGGGAGGTACGTATCCCAACTCCCTCTGAAATCCAGCACACATGCCCGCAGCATATCCTCCAGTGTCTGGATCGTCTTCTCACTTTGGCCGTCGGTCTGGGGGTGATATGCCATACTAAAATGCAGCTGGGTACCCAGTTCCTTGTGGAACTTCTTCAAAAACCTGGATGTAAACCGAACATCCCTATCTGAAACCATTGATACCGGCACTCCGTGCCTAGCCACCACCTCTCGAACATAAATGTCCGCCAACTTCTCTGCAGATATACTCTTGGAGATCGGAATGAAGTGAGCACTCTTCGTCAGTCTATCCACAATCACCCATATGGCATCTACTCCCCCCGCTGTCTGTGGTAGCTTCGTGATGAAGTCCAAAGTGATCTCTTCCCACTTCCACATGGGAATGGGTAATGGCTGAACCTTACCATGAGGTCGCTGGTGCTCGGCGTTGACCTTCCTGCAGGTTAAGCATCGCCCCACATACCCGGCGATCTCCCGCTTCATGCAGGGCCACCAATAGCTCAGCCTCAAATCCCTATACATTTTTGTTGCACCTGGGTGTATAGAAAATTTGGACTTATGCGCCTCCTTTAACAATCTCTGCCTCACTCCCCCTAACATCGGCACCCATACTCGGCCACACTGCATCAACAAGCCACGACTATCCTTAACAAACAAAGGATACTGCCCCCGAATTCTTTCCAATTTCTAGTTCTCTTTCTTCACCCCTTTGACATGAGCCTCTCGAATCATGTCAATAAAAGGTGAACTTACCGTCACCCTCATACAAATATCCCTGATCGGCCACCCCGTCGCCTTGCGACTCAATGCATCAGCCACCACATTGGCCTTCCCTGGATGGTATAGGATCTCGCAGTCATAGTCCTTTAGCACGTCCAACCATCTCCTCTATCGCATATTCAGGTTCTGCTGGTCCATCAAATACTTCAGACTCTTGTGATCGGTATACACAACGAATTTCGCCCTATATAAATAGTGCCTCCAAATCTTGAGGGCAAACACCACTGCCCCCAACTCCAGGTCATGCGTGGGGTGATTTGCTTTGTGAGGCTTCAACTGCCTCGAGGCATATGCGATCACGTGCCCCCTCTACATCAGTACCGCACCCAACCCTGAAATTGATGCATAACAATATACCACGAAATCGTCCAATCCCTCAGGCAGTACTAGGATCGGAGCCTCACATAACCTCTGCCTCAGGGTCTCAAAAGCCCTCTACTGATCCTCACTCTATCGAAAAGCCACATTCTTCTTGGTCAAACGGGTCAATGGCACAGCAGTCTTGGAGAAATCTTGGATAAATCTCCGATAATAACCCGCTAAGCCCAAGAAGCTATGAATCTCTGAGGCATTCCTCGGTACTTCCCATCGCATCACCGCCTCCACCTTCGCTGGATCAACCAAAATACCCTCTTGATTGATGACATGACTCAAAAACTGCACTTCCCGCAACCAATAGTCACACTTGGAGAACTTCGCATACAACTTCTCCGTCCTCAAGGTCTCCAGCACCTCTCTCAAATGCTGCTCATGCTGTTCCCTGGTCTTGGAGTAGACCAGGATATCATCAATAAAAACGATCACCGACTGGTCCAACATCGGCCTGCACACCAGGTTCATGAGATCCATGAACGTGGCCGGAGCATTAGTGAGCCCGAATGGCATCACCACGAACTCGTAATGCCCATAATGAGTCCTGAAAGCTTTCTTCGATACATCCTCATCCCAAATCCTCATCTGATGATACCATGACCGGAGATCAATCGTAGAGAACCACGATGCTCCCTGGAGCTGATCAAACAAATCATCAATCCTAGGCAAAGGATAGCGGTTCTTCACCGTCAGCTTATTCGGCTCTCTGTAATCGATGCACATCCTGTGCGACCCATCCTTCTTTTTCACAAAAAGGATCGGAGCTCTCTCGGACGGATGAACCCTCGATCTAGTAGCTCTTGAAGCTGTGCAAATAATTCCTGCATCTCGGGTGGTGCCAATCGATATGGTGCCTTTGCTATCGGGGCGGCACCTGGTACCAGGTCAATACGAAACTCCACCTGCCTCTCAGGAGGCACTCCGGGCAATTCTTCAAGAAAAACATCCTGAAAATCCTGCACCATTGGTACACTATCGATATCTGTCACTGCGTCCACTCGTGTATCTGAAACATAGGCCAAAAATCCCATGCAGCCCTGCTGTAGAAACCTCCTCACCCTCGCAGCTGAACAGAGGGTCGGGCCCTGCAAGGTCCTCTCGCCGTGGATAACCAATTCTCCCCCCTTGGGGTTCAAACCCGGACTAACTGACGTTCACAATTGATCATGGCTCCATTGGCCCCCAGCCAGTTCGTCCCAATAATCACCTTCAATCCTCGCAATGGTATGGGAACCAAATCAATGTGAAACCTTTCACCGTGCACATTCAGGACGTAGTCCTGACACACCCTCGTAGCACTCACAGTGCGATCATCTGCAATCTCCACCTCAAGCGGGGTATCTAGAGTCCCCAGTGCGTCTTGGAATTTCTTGCTAAGTGCAAGAGACACAAAAGATCGGGTAGCCCCCGAATTGAATAAGACATGGGACGTCATACCATTGACTAGAAAGGTCCCTATACAAAGCATAATAAGCATACACACAAACATTTAACATAAAAGAGACAGAGGATAATGAACATATACCAGCAACGACGTCTGGCGCGGCCCGAGCCTCCTCGGTAGTCAGCTGGAATGCACGGATCTTCACCGTTGGAGCTTCTGCCTTAGGGCGGCCATCAGTAATCCTCATAGTGGCGTGTACGGGCGCTGCCACAGGTCCTCCTCCTCATCCTCCTTGCAACCTCGGACAATCGGCCTTTTTATGGCCTGTCTAGTTGCAGTGAAAGCATATCAAGCCCTTCTTCGGGCAATCCTTACTCAAGTGACCCTGCTGGCCACATGAGTAGCATCCTGACATCCCGACTATCCGACAAGTCCCACTATGAAATCTCCCGCACTTGGCACACTGGCCCCGACCCTGTTGGCCCTTACTCGAAGAATCGGAGGTCTTAGGCTTCCTAGCCTGAGCCCCTGCTGCCTGTACCTGCTCAGTCTTCCGCTTCGTGCGGGACTCTAACTCCATCTCCCTCTCACGGGCCTTATTAACCATCTCATTCAGGGTTTTGCACCCTGTAAAGCTCACAAATTCCTAAATGTCCTCTCTCAGCATAGAGTGATATCGGGTCCTCCTTATGTCCTCATCTGTCGCATACTAAGGGATCAACAAAGCTCGCTCTCGAAACTTGGCGGTGATCTCCGCCACAATCTCAGTAGTCTGTTGTAAATCATGAAACTCCCTCACCATCCGTTGCATCTCAATAGGTGGTGCAAACTCCAGATCGAATCATCGTACAAACTCGGCCCATGAGATGTCAGCCACACCGGCTGCTCCCACCTGACTAGTAATCTCGCCCCACCAATCTCGGGCCCTATCCCTCCGCATACAGGATTCAAATCCAACATTTGCCTCCTCCGGGCAAGAACTCGTGCGCTGGGCATTCTCAATGTTCGCCACCCAACGTCTGCTCACAATGGGATCCCTGACCCCAGAAAACTCCGGAGCTACGCATGCCTTGAACTACCTAAACGAGGGGGTTCGAGCTCCACCCTGGCCTGCAGAAATATCAGTCCTGAATGCTCTAAGTCTCTCCTCCATGATCTCCATCTGTAATAGCCCGAAATCCAGGTTAGCTTTATAACCCTTCTATTTTGGAGAATTGGCTAATTAGTCCCTTAAAAGAGAATGATGTAGTGGGTGCGTACGCTGGGCGTACTAGGGGTACGCCGCGCGTACTCACGCGCTTAATTTGTACGCGGGTCATCTGGGTACGTTGGGCGTACCAAGGTTACGCCGGCCGTAACAGGCCCAGATGCAAAACCCTAATTTGTGGCCTTGCTCTATAAAAGGAACATGTAGTCCTTTTCCCTAGCCACCATACACCCTTGAAGAGCTGAGAATCATGCTTTAGCTGGTGTGTGAGTTTTTGAGCTTGAAGTTGGCTTTTCAAGGTGAAGAAGGAGAAGAAGGAGCCATTGTTGGAGCTAGAAGTTGAAGAACAAGTCTAGATCCGAGTTCTATAGTGGTTGGAGATCCTTCCTGAGGTAAAAAGCTCAAAGCTTTCCTTGTTCTTCATAAGTTTTGCTTGTTGGACCATTTTAGGGTTTTTGGTTCAAAGTTGGAGACTTTATGAGCAAAGAGTCTCCATAAGCTTAGATTTGACCTTTTCTAGTGTAATATGTGTTGAGGAGTCATAAAAATCGAGTCTTAGACGTGGATCTTGTGGCATGCATGAGTTATAGTCTCATTATGGAAAGAGGAAAGGTGTTTTGAGCACAATGTGACCTTTTCAGCCATGCAAAGGCTTAAAGTTTCCAACTTTATGGTTTAAGACATATTAGAGGAGTCAGATCTGAAGTTTGGACGCAAGTCTTAACCGTTTAAGACCTGAATGGGCTGAAGAAGGAAACTGGGCATTACGTTGGGCGTAATCCCAGTACGCGCCGTGTAAGGGGTTGCGTGCCCCGTTTCTGGAATGCAAGAGTACGCCCCGCGTACAGGAGTTGGTACGCCCTGCGTACTGCTTGCTGTTGACTTTGTTGACTTTTAGGGTTTTAGTTAACATGTGGACTATTGGGTCGGGGAGGGGTAAAATGGTCTTTTACCCTTCTGTGGAATTTTAGAAGGAATATATTATAGCCTAGCGAGCCGTTAATGATTTAGAATGATTATTTGATGTGATTAGGCGAGACTAGGTCAAGGTTACGAGATTTCGAAATATCGAGCACGTGAGGCTTAGACATCATACGAGGCGAGTCTTCTCACTATACTGTATCTGGAAGGGTACTTATGTGGACCGGAAGGTCTGGTTCTATAAGATATATGCATTGTATGTTAAGTTGCCTGTTTTGTATGCGTTATGTATGCTATGCTTGATGTGGGCCGGAAGGCATTATGTTATGGGCCGGAAGGCGTTGTATAGACCGGAAGGTCAGGGAGTTATGGACCGGAATGTCGACACGAGTAGGACCGGAAGGTTTACCGGGTTGGGATGGAAGTCCTCTGAGACACATGGACCGGAAGGTCATGGCCAGGAAGGGCGTATGTGTGTAAGTGGTATATTTAGGGAACTCACTAAGCATTTATGCTTATAGTTGTTGTGTTATGTGTTTCAGGTACTTGCAAGGACCGTGGGAAGGTGCCGGCATGACTTGTACACACACACGCAGGCGGATTTGGATATAATTGATCTTGGGATTTGATATGTTTTGTACTGTGATTATGATACACTGGATTTTTATGGTTTGGTTTGGAACAATTTATGTTTTTAAGAAATGAAAAATTGTTTTGAAAAATTTCGTTGTTACAAGTTGGTATCAGAGCCTTGGTTTGAGGGACTCGGATGCACCTTTGGGCGTATTTGAACTCAAACTGAGGATTTGAGAAATTTTCAACAATAAAAACTAAATTTTCTAAAAGAGCAAAGAGTTTTGAAACAAACAAAGCAGAGTAGTGTATACGGTCAGCCAGCGCCCGAACGGTGAATCCCTAGAATACCCTTACATTATGTGTTATGAGATATGCTATGTTATGTTATGCATGCTAGAGTAGGCTAGGTATTTATATTAGGACTAGAGTGCCTTGATTTGTGATCCCTTAGCCTAGGATAATCCTGCTGCTATGAGATGCCTTGAGAGCGAGCAGCCCAGGTAAGAATCCTTTGGGTATCGGAGGACGAGTAGGGTTGCGATATCGAGTGCGACTTTGCTCGATCGAGTCTCTGATTTTTTGTCGTATTTCAGAGGCATCATGGTTGGGACACGACACACACCCGAGAGCAGTGGGGTCAGTGACAAGGAGATTCGTCGATTGATTCATCCGGAGGTGACTGCTGCCATTTGGGCTGAGATTCCAGAGATGTTTGGGGACATCAAGACCACACTGATTGAGACCTTTGATGAGCGGTATGCAGCGGTGACTGAGGCTGCAGCTGCTGCAGCTATTGCTGCTGCTAGACCTCAGGGAGGTGACTCATTGTTGTTTCGGGAGTTCAGCAACACGAAGCCACCAGAGTTCGATGGGACACAGGACCCGATTGCGGAGATGAGGTGGATCTCTGACATCGAGGGATGTTTCTATACGTGTTCTTATCTGGAACACTTGAGGGTGTGGTTCGCTTTGAACCAACTTCGCTTGGGAGCGAAGGATTGGTGGAAGTTCGTGACAGCAAGCTTCACTCTGGCTGAGATTTCGGAGGTGACCTGGGAGAGGTTCACCGCCATGTTCAGGGATGAGTATGTTCCCCCAGTGGAGAGGGAACGATAGGTTCAGGAGCTCTTGACCCTCAAGCAACGTAATGATTCGGTTACTGTGGTTACCCGGAAGTTTCATGAGAGGGCGGTGTTCTGCCCTGAGCAAGTGTCTACTGAGCAAGAACGAATGAGCCGGTATTTGGGAATTTTGAGGAGGGACATTCGAGAGTTCGTGTTGAACTCGACGTACCATACCTTTGCTGAGCTTCAGGCGAATGCCCGGAAGCGGGAGATCGAGTTGGAGACTCAGGCCAGGGAGGAGGCCGAGTCTCAGAGGATGGATCGACGGCCGGCTCAGTCTAGCCAGCAGCCAAGCGGGCCAAGCCCGCTGATTCGAGGATTGGAGGCAGAAGGGCCACACTTGCGGGAAGTGCGGCAAAGGTCATGAGGGAGCTTGTCGATCGAGTGCTTGCTACAAATGTGGCAAGGAGGGTCATATCGCCAAGGATTGCCCCAAGGGATTTATGGTTTGCTTTCATTGCAACCAGACTGGCCATCTGAAGGCCGACTGTCCGCAATTGCATCAGGGGACAGCGCAGGGATCTGCACCTTCTGCTAGGGTTACCGAGGTTCGATCGGTGAAGGCTGAGGCTCTGAAGGCTTGTGGGAGAGCTTTCCAGTTGACAGCGAAGGAGGTTTGCGCAGCGCCCGACGTTGTGGCTGGTATGTATTCTTTTCTCTACTTATTTAAGTCTGAGATATTATACTTAGATTATGTTATGCGTAGGTACTTTTCTTGTGAATTATGTGCCTGCCTTAGTGTTATTTGACTCGAGAGCGAGTCGGTCTTTTGTATCGTTAGCCTTCAGTCATCATATCAATATTTGTCGAGAGGCCATGAGTCGAGCTCTGCGAGTTTCTATAGCTAACGAGCGAGCAGTGTATACCACGGATGTGATTAGAGGATGTATCCTTGAGATCTTTGGTGTGGAGTTCTCGATAGATCTGGTCCCGATTGCGACGGGGGACGTGTGTGTCATAGTGGGCATGGATTGGTTGAGCCGATTTAGAGCTATTATAGATTGCGAGCATCAGTTGGTGACGATACGAGACCCGAGTGAGGGAGTACTTATGGTATACGGTGAGGGTACCCGTCCTGGGTCAGCATTTTGTTCGGCTGCTAGGGCGAGGCAGAGTTTACAATAGGGTTGTATGGGTTTTGTGGCTTATGTGATGGACACACGAGTGGCCGATGGGAGGCCAAGTTTGTCTGATGAGGTACCAATTGTGCAGGAGTTCCCTGACATTTTCCCCAAGGATTTTCCGGGATGTGCCTCCCGAGAGGCAGGTGGAGTTTCGTATTGACTTGGTACCCGGGGCGGCACCTATTGCCAAGGCACCCTATCGCATTGCACTGTCCGAGATGCAGGAGTTATCCTCGTAGCTCCAGGAGCTGTTGGGAAAGAGGTTTATTAGACCAAGTAGCTCACCTTGGGGAACGGTGATCCTTTTTGTCAAGAAGAAGGATGGTTCACACCGGATGCGTATTGATTACCGGGAGTTGAACAAGCTGACGGTCAAGAACCGTTATCCGTTGCCGAGGATCGATGATTTGTTCGATCAGTTGCAGGGAGCGTCTTAGTTCTCCAAGATAGACTTGAGGCCGGTTATCATCAGATGAGGGTTCGGGAGGAAGATATCCAGAAGACAGCATTCAGAACTCGTTATGGGCATTACGAGTTCATGGTGATGCCATTTGGGCGCGTTCATGGATGTCATGAACAGGGTTTGCAGATTGATGTTGGATTGATCAGTGATGGTTTTCATCGATGATATATTGGTATATTCAAAATCCAGATAGCAGCATGAGGAGCATTTGAGGGAAATCCTCGGAGTTCTGAGACCAGAGAGGCTTTACGCCAAATTCTCCAAGTGTGATTTTTGGTTACGGGAGGTCCAGTTCCTGGGGCATCTCGTTAACCAGCAGGGGATATTGGTCAATCCAGCCAAGATTGAGGCTGTGATGAGTTGGGAAGTGCCGAGGTCACCCTCTGAGATCAGGAGTTTCTTAGGGTTAGATGGCTAATATCGGAGATTTATCAAGGATTTCTCCAAGACCGTCGTGCCATTCACCAATTTGACCCGGAAGGGTGTTGCATTTTCTTGGGGTCCGGAGCAGCAGACCTCGTTCGAGACACTTCGCCAGAAATTATGCGAAGCCCTAGTGTTAGCCCTTCCGGAAGGGATGGAGGATTTCGTGGTATATTGTGATGCATCGATATCCGGATTGGGAGCGGTGCTTATGCAGAGGGGCATGTGATAGCATATGCATCGAGGTAGCTTAAGCCTCATGAGTCGAGGTATCCCACTCATTATCTGGAATTGGGAGTGGTAGTGTTCGCCCTCAAGATCTGGCGTCTCTATTTATATGGGGTTCGGTGTACGATATACACGGACCACAAGAGCTTGAAGTATTTGATGGATCTGCCCAACCTGAATATGCGCCAGAGGAGATGGTTGGATGTAGTAAAGGATTATGATTGTGAGATCCTGTACCACCCGGGCAAGGCTAATGTGGTAGCCGATGCCCAGACCTGAAGAAGGAGTATTGGTGGCCCTGTATGAAGATTTATGTTGCATGGTTCGTGGAGAGGTGCTTGACCTGTCGCAAGGTTAAGGCCGAGCACCAACGCCCGCATGGTAAGTTACAGCCGTTAGAGATTCCCGAGTGGAAGTGGGAACAGATCACCATGGATTTTATTACCAAATTGCTGAGGACTGCCAGGGGTGTCGATGCGATTTGGGTGATTGTGGACCGGTTGACGAAAAGCGCTCACTTCCTTGCTATCAGTGAGAGCTCTTCTGCTAAAAAGTTAGTTGAATTATACGTGAGGGAGGTGGTATCGCGGCATGGAGTTCCGATATTGATTGTTTCCGACTGAGATGTGCGTTTTACATCCAAATTTTGGAAAAAGTTTCACGAGGAGTTGGGTACGAGGTTGCATTTCAGTACCACATGCCACCCACAGACCGACGGGCAGAACGAGCGGACGATCCAGACGCTCGAGGACATGCTTCGGGCATGTGTGTTGGATTTCGGCAGAAGTTGGGACACGTATTTTCCCTTGGCTGAGTTTTCCTATAACAACAGCCATCACTCGAGCATTGGTATGCCACCTTTTGAGCTGTTGTATGGAAGGAGGTGTCGTACCCTCATTTGCTGGGGCGAGGTAGGGCAGCATGTGATGGGTAGTACAGAGATAGTACTTCAGACGCCAGAGTAGATACAACAGGTCCGACAGAGGTTATTGGCCGCTCAAAGTCGCCAGAATAGTTACGCGGATAGGCGACGGTCCGAACTCGAATTTCAAGTCGGCGATTTCGTGCTCCTGAAGGTGTCTCCTTGGAAAGGAGTGATCCGATTCAGGAAGAGGGGCAAGCTGGGACCCCGGTATATTGGGCCGTTTAGAGTGATCGTGAGGATGGGCAAGGTAGCATATCGCTTGGAGCTACCTGCGGAGTTGGACTAGATTCATGATACCTTCCACGTGTCGCAGCTGAGGAAGTGTATTGCCGACGAGTCAGCAATAGTGCCGTTAGAGGATATCCAGGTGGACGCGAGTCTGAATTATGCTGAGAAGCCGATCGAAATGTTGGATCGTAGGATCAAGGTTCTGAGGAACAAGGAAGTGCCCCTGGTTCAGGTCCAGTGGCAACATCAGAAAGGGTCCGAGCTGACCTGGGAGCCGGAGTCGGAGATGCGGGAGCAGCATCCGGAGTTGTTCACAACATGAGACTTCGAGGGCGAAGTCTGGTTCTAGTTGGGGAGAATTCTAACAGCCTGAAATCCAGGTTAGCTTTATAACACTTCTATTTTGGAGAATTGGCTAGTTAGTCCCTTAAAAGAGAATGATGTAGTGGGTGCGTACGCTGGGCGTACTGGGGGTACGCCGCGCATACTCGCGCGCTTAATTTGTACGCGGGTCATCCGGTTAGGCTGGGCGTACCCAAGGTTACGCCGGGCGTAACCGGCCCAGATGCAAAACCCTAATTTGTGGCCTTGCTCTATAAAAGGAACATGTAGTCCTTTTCCCTAGCCACCATACACCCTTGAGAGAGCCCTTGAAGAGCTGAGAATCGTGCTTTAGCTGGTGTGTGAGTTTTTGAGCTTGAAGTTGGCTTTTCAAGGTGAAGAAGGAGCCATTGTTGGAGCTAGAAGTTGAAGAACAAGTTTAGATCCGGGTTCTACAGTGGTTGGAGATCCTTCCTGAGGTAAAAAGCTCAAAGCTTTCCTTGTTCTTCATAAGTTTTGCTTGTTGGACCATTTTTAGGGTTTTTGGTTCAAAATTGGAGACTTTATGAGCAAAGAGTCTCCATAAGCTTAGATCTGACCTTTTCTAGTGTAATATGTGTTGAGGAGTCATAAAAATCGAGTCTTGGACGTGGATCTTGTGGCATGCATGAGTTATAGTCTCATTATGGAAAGAAGAAAGGTGTTTTGAGCACAAAGTGGCCTTTTCAGCCATGCAAAGGCTTAAAGTTTCCAACTTTACGGTTTAAGACATATTAGAGGAGTCATATCTAAAGTTTGGATGCAAGTCTTAACCGTTTAAGACCTGAATGGGCTGAAGAAGGAAACTTGGCATTACATTGGGCGTAATCCCAGTACGCGCCGCGTAAGGGGTTGCGTACCCTGTTTCTGGAATGCAAGAGTACACCCCACGTACAGGAGCTGGTACGCCCTGCACACTGCTTGCTGTTGACTTTGTTGACTTTTAGGGTTTTAGTTAACATGTGGACTATTGGGTCGGGGAGGGGTAAAATGGTCTTTTACCCTTCTGTGGAATTTTAGAAGGAATATAGTATAGCCTAGCGAGCCGTTAATGATTTAGAATGATTATTTGATGTGATTAGGCGAGACTAGGTCGAGGTTACGAGATTCCGAAATATCGAGCACGTGAGGCTTAGACATCATACGAGGTGAGTCTTCTCACTATACTGTACCTGGAAGGGTACCTATGTGTGACCGGAAGGTCTGGTATGCTATAAGATATATGCATTGTATGTTAAGTTGCCTGTTTTGTATGCATTATATATGCTATGCTTGATATGGGCCGGAAGGCATTATGTTATGGACCGGAAGGCATTGTGATGTAGACCGGAAGGTCAGGGAGTTATGGACCGGAAGGTCGACACGGGTAGGACCGGAAGGTTTACCGGGTAGGACGAAAGTCCCCTGAGACACATCGACCGGAAGGTCATGGCCTGGAAGGGCGTATGTGTGTAAGTGGTATATTTGGGGAACTCACTAAGCATTTATGCTTACAGTTGTTGTGTTATGTGTTTCAGGTACTAGCAAGGACCGTGGGAAGGCGCCGACATAACTTATACACACACACGCAAGCGGATTTGGATATAATTGATCTTGGGATTTGATATGTTTTGTACTGTGATTATGATACATTGGATTTTTATGGTTTGGTTTGGAACAATTTATGTTTTTAAGAAATGAAAAATTGTTTTGAAAAATTTCGTTGTTACACCATCATACCCTCCTTGACCGTACCAAAGATGACTGGGGTAGCATCAAGGATGCCCCTCGTAACCTCGGCCGCAATCAGCTCTCGCAGACTCTCATCGATACCATCAGTAGGGCCGCCTGACCCAGCCTCGGATCCCGATCCCGATCCCGATCTTGATCCTCCTGCTCCAAATCGCGTAACCACCATGCTGGACTGTCATTTCACAAAACATAATGATCAGGATACCCATAACGAGGTTACTTCTATATCGTTTCCCTTTGGAATTCCTAGGTAGAACATGGGCTTGGGTACGGGTCCTATGCTTCCAGTAGTACGGGCCCAATACTACCTTCCACACCTACTCGTACCTTACCACGCTGCTTTACCTGGTACCTCCAAATCTATCCACACAAACCATGACTCACAACTCTCGCATGAATCAAACCCGGACACCCTATGGTTGTCCTACTCATAACAGTCAAACCAATCACTATAGGTTGCTTTTAGGCATGCAAATTATACACAGAAAGGATCCAATAGACTTTTGAATAAAGGATTCTACCCCAAGACCGCGTCCAATAAGAAATAAGGCTAAATCCATAATTCTGAGGCTATCAGCTCCTAACCGTATATAATTTAAAACATATACCTAGTAATTCCATATAATCGACAAAGCTCACTATCATATAACATGGCTATTCAACTTGGGAAACTACTTACTTGGATCGGCTGATCACGCACGTTGCACTCTCCTCTTTTGGCTTAAAAATCCTTTTTAAGTTACTTTTGAAAACATTTTACCACTTCCTTAGTTTGAGTCCCGACACACCCGAGAATGTGTCTGAATCACTCAAACCAAGGCTCTGATACCAACTTGTAACGACCCAATTTTACCAAGAAATTTTTCATTTTTAATTAATCAAACAAATCGCATAATCCATAGATTTCCAAACCATTTGTTTTCCAATTCACAATTATTACAATTTCGTTGAACTTTTTGAAAACATCAGAGAGTCCCAAACACACAAAAAGATAGGTAGAGTGCGCGCCACGTCATCTCGCCTTGCCCTTGCCCTTAGGCTCTGAAGTACTTGAAACAATCAACAACGTGTAAGCGAAATGCTTAGTGAGTTTCCCAAAGCATACCACACACACACAAACCACATATCATATATTCTGTTAGCTATAAAAGCTACACACATATCACGTAAGCCATGTATACATGAAACCTGTGAGAATGCCATGGGCTCCTCCACATGGTCTTTACCTGGGATTGCCATGGGCTCCCCTACATGGCCTTACATCCAATGCCATGGGCTACCCCACATGGTCTTCACCTAGGACTGCCATGGGCTACCCCACATGGTCTTACATCCAATGCCACGGGATTCCTCCGGGGTCTTCATACAAAACATGCAATCATATAACAAAACACATAATGTCTAACACAAATATCATAATCACATAATGGGCCGGCCTTGGTGCCTTAGACCCATAGGTATGGTGAGAAGACTCACCTAACACGAATGTTGGACTGACACTTTGCGACCAAATATACCTCACGAGCTGCTCCACTCAACTGCCTCAAAAGTATCATACCACATCCAGTCATTTCCCAAAAGTCAATCCTGGTCAACTACAACCAAGATCAAGTCAACAGTCCATGTTGACCCTACCTCACCGAGTACAACTACTGACTCCTCGGGTTTCCCGGGATAACGTCTACTCGCCAAGTCATCGAGGTGACTTGTCGAGTTCATACGATCTTGATTGATAATCTAAGGTCATTCATCGAGTGTCCTTGCTTGCCACTCGACACATCTACGAACATCCAACAGTTGGGGAAATCTTACTCGACTCGCCGAGTTGTTGCTTCAACTCGTCGAGTTCTAGGTAATCTTCATCCGGCTCATCGAGTTGTTCATCCAACTCGTCCAGTCTAAGACAATATTCATCGGGCTCGCCGAGTCGTTCATCCAACTCGTCGAGTCCATGCCCGCCTTCATATGACTCGCTGAGTCGCCCCCTGCGACTCGCCGAGTCCTATCAGATCTCAAGCCATACAGACTCTTTTGAGCCATGCAATGCTTCCAAGTTTCAGATTTAAGCTTCTGAGGCATGCTTTCCACATAAAGTTGCAAACTTTACGTGCATGCAAGGCTTTAAGGCCCTAAAATAGCAAATCTAAGCTTGGAATGGAGTCATACACTTGAGGGGAGGCACATGCTAGGCTCAACTGATAACTTTATGCATCTCAAGGCCAAAAGGAGTCCAGATCTGAAGTTACAACTTTAGATCTTGGCTTAAACACAAAATCCCTTTCTTAGAATCCATGCACAAGAGGGTTTTGAGTGGAAATGAGCCAAGGAATAGCTTAATACCTTCAGGGAATGCTCCACAGAAGTAGATCTTGAATCCCCACGAGTCCTTTGCTTCCTCTAGCTTGTTTCCTCAAGTGTTTCCTTCACCAAATCCCTCCTTCAAGCTTAAAATCACCAAGAAACACACTCATACTTGAATCAGGGTTTTTGGGAGGTAAAGAGCTGTAAAGGGGAGGCTAGGGGAGGCTAATGACCCTTTAAATAGGGTGCAAGGCCCTGAAATCTAGGGTTTCATCTGCCAACATCTACTCGTCGAGTCCCATATTGAACTTGGCGAGTAGGTCATTAAACTTCGCGGACAAACCCGCTACTACTCGACGAGTAGGGAGGCCAACTCGCCGAGTAGGTTCTTAAAAATCCAAACCAAAATATCATTATTAATACATGAGGATCAGGGGGTTACACAACGGGTAGTAGTTCGAACCCTATGTGGGGGAGAAATGATTATCTACGGCAAGGGCACCAGATTGGGATCAGGGTTTTGCTCAAATACCAGGGCTCGACAGTACATTCAGCACGAGTGTGTGTGTTATTTAGCGTATGTGGTGGATATGCGGGTAAGGAATCAGGTTTTGGTTTCAGATTTTTCGGTTGTCAGAGAGTTCACTGATGTGTTTCTGGTAGAGTTACCCGGAGTGCCTCTGGAAAGGCATATCGAGTTTAGGATCGACCTAGTGCCAGGTGCAATCCCTATTGCCAAAGCGTCGTACTGATTGGCACCACCAAAGATGCAGGAGCTATCATCACAGCTGCAGGAAGTGTTGGGCAAGCAGTTCATCTGTCCGAGCAGTTTTCCATGGGGAGAGCCGATTCTCTTCGTAAACAAGAATGATGGTCCACACTGGATGTGCACTGACTACCGAGAGTTGAACAAGTTGACGGTGAAGAAAAGTTATTTACTACCACAGATCGATGATCTCTTTGATCAGCTACAGGGAGCATCGTGGTTTTCCAAGATAGATTTAAGGTCTGGGTACCATCAGGTAAGGGTACGGGAGGAGGACGTGGAGAAGACCACGTTCCGGAATCGTTATGGACATTACGAGCTCGTGGTGATGCCGTTTGGGCTCACTGACGTGCCAACTATAATTATGGAGCTGATGAATCGGGTATGCAGATCGATGCTTGATCGCTTAGTCATTGTGTTTATAGATGACATCTTGGTGTATTCCAAGATTAGAGAGCAGCACGAGGATCATCTTCGGGAGCTATTATGAGTCTTGAGGCGAGAACGACTTTATGCCAAGTTCTTGAAGTGCGAGTTTTGGTTACGAAAGGTTCAGTTTCTTGGACAACTCGTTAACCAGGAGGGGATTTTGGTCGACCCATCCAAGATCGAGGCTGTTATTCAGTAGGAGGTTCCGAAATCTCCCTCGGATATCAGGAGCTTATTGGGATTGGCAGGGTACTACCGGAGATTCATACAGGATTTCTCCAAGATTGTAGTACCCCTCACTCGTCTGACGAGGAAGGGGATGGATTTTCGGTGGGGCCCTGAGCAGCATAGGGCATTTAAGACTCCCAGACAGCGACTTTGCGAGGCTCCAGTCTTGACTCTCCCGGAGGGAGTTGAGGATTTTGTAGTGTTATGTGATGCATCCATCACAGAACTAGGAGAGGTACTCATGTAGAGGGGACGGGTTATAGCTTATGCATCGCGATAGTTGAAGTCGCACGAGACGAGATACTTTACTCATGATCTGGAGTTGGGAGTGGTGGTATTCGCAGTCAAGATTTGGATACATTACCTCTATGAGGTCCGCTGTACAATATACACGGACCACAAGAGTCTGAGACACATCATGGATCATCCAAACCTGAACATAAGACATCGCAGGTGTCTTGACGTAGTCAAGGATTATGACCGCGAGACCCTTTACCATCATGGTAAAGCAAATGTGGTTGCAGACACCCTGAGCCGCAAGTCAGCTGGATCGTTTGCTCCAGCTGCATGTATGAGGATATATGTGGATTCTCCACTTGTTAGCTTGATTAGGGAAGCTCAGGCTGAGGGTATGTGACCAGAGAACTGGAAGCTTGAGAGGATCAAGGGCGAGAACACCCGATTTATGCAGGATAGTTGGGGATTATTAACCAGTTGCGGTTGATTATGGGTTCCAATGTCTGGTGGAGGAGGCTTATAATTCTTGCTTCTCTATTCACCCGGGGGCCACCAAGATGTACCGAGATCTGCAATTGAGTTATTGATGGCCATGCGTGAAGAGGGAGATCGCATTGTACGCTAAGAGGTGCTTGACCTGCCGGATGGTCAAGGTCGAGCATCAGAGGCCGCATGGCCAGTTGCAGCCTCTGGAGATTCCCATGTGGAAATGGGAGTAGATCATGATGGATTTCATCACCAAGCTACCGAGGGCGGTTAGGGACTTCGACGCTATTTGGGTCATCGTGGATCGATTGACCAAGAGCGCCTAATTTCTGGCGATATGGGAGAGTTCGTCGGCCGAGAAGTTGGACGAAATATATATCCGCGAGAGCGTCGCTCGCTACAGGGTACCAGTCTCTATTGTATTAGACTGTGATGTTCGATTCACCTCCTGTTTCGGGTAGAAGTTCCACGAGGAACTGGGCACACAACTACATTTCAGTATTGCCTATCATCCGCAGGCAGATGGCCAGAGTGAGCAGACCAAACAGACTCTCGAAGATATGCTAAGAGCATGTGTTATCGACTTTGGTGGGAGCTAGGACTCCTAAAATACCCCTTGAAAAGTTTTCCTACAACAATAGCTTTCATTCTAGTATTGGTGCTCCACCATATGAGTTGTTATATGGACGGAGATGTCGCACCCCAGTTTGTTGGGGTGAGATCGGTCACAGGGTGATGGGTCGGACAAAGGTAGTTCTGCAGACTACCGAGAGAATCCAACAAATTAGATAACGGCTACAGACTGCTTAGAGTCGGCAGAAGAGTTATGCCGACCGACGCCAATATGATTTGGAGTTTCAAGTTGGCGGCATGGTATTACTGAAGGTCTCACCCTGGAAGAGTGTGATTCGCTTCAGAAAGAGGGTAGTTGGGTCCACGATACATTGGAACATTTCGAGTTATTGCCAGGGTTGGCAAGGTGGCATATAGACTAGATCTTCCGTATGAGCTTCGTCAGATTCATAGCACTTTCCACGTTTTGCAGTTGCGGAAGTGCATATTAGACGAGGATGTGGTAGTGTC
The DNA here is from genome assembly GCF_051521515.1 of Lactuca serriola. Lineage (NCBI taxonomy): Eukaryota > Viridiplantae > Streptophyta > Magnoliopsida > Asterales > Asteraceae > Lactuca > Lactuca serriola. Next base: position 34,357,197 of record NC_136410.1, read on the forward strand.
GTTAGATGACATTCAGGTTGACGAGCTCCTGAATTATATGGAGCAGTCGGTGGCTGTATTGGAGAAGAATGTAAAGGTTCCGCGCAACAAGGAGATACCTCTGGTAAAGGTACAATGGCAGAATTAGGAAGGATCCAAGTGGACTTGGGAGCTAGAGTGCGATATGCGTGAGCATTATCCAGATCTATTTGCTATAGAAGACTTTGAGGACCAAGTCTAGGTCAAGTGGGGGAGAGTTGTAACATCCTGAGATTTTGCAGGTATTTCCGAATCTTTTCTATTATTATTATTTTTTTCATTTGTAGTCCCTAGAGTTGGAAGAGTCGAGCCATGAGAAGCCTAAGGCTAAAGTTGCAACTTTGAGAACAAGACGAGTACGCTAAGCGTACTAGGTGTGCCCTAGTATGTTGGAAACCCTAATATTTAGGGTTTGGGTGCTATATAAACATCCTTATGAGCTCAAAACCCTCCATCATCTCAACCTCCATAGTTTTGAGTTGTTTTCCCAAAACCCTAACCCCTTTCTTGAGTGTGTTAGCTAAAAGTGTGTGTTTTGAGTAGTTGGAGAAGAAGGTGTTGCATCAAGAAGTTGGAGAAGGAAGACAAAGCTTGTAGATCTTAGGTTTCTTTATGTTGTAGAAGCTACATGAGGTAAAAAGCTCCAACCTTTATGCGTGTATGATGTAGATCTTGCCATGCTAGCTTTATGCAACCATTTCTTCTCCTAAAAGTCCCAAGTTGGTGCATGTTATGTTTTAAATGAAATAAGTGGTCCTTTTAGACCCTAGAAAGGGTAGAAGTGATAAAAATGATGTCACAATGGCTGAAAGTGTCCCATGCATGTAGTAGCAAGGTCTTAATGGGTGAAGACCATGTATTACGAACTTTCTGGATGTCCAAAGTCTTAAAGTTTAAGACTTTATGGTTTTAAGGCACATTTGGCCGATGGATCTGGAGTTTGGGCTTAAGTGCTTAAGCCATTAAGCACTAATTAGGGTTTTGGTGAAACTTTGCGTATGCCCCGCATAATTTCTATACGCCCAACGTACTGAGTCAACAAACCCGATGGTGGTCAAAGCAAAGCGGAGTACACCCAGCGTACCAGAGGAGTAGACCCCACGTACACCCTCTGTTGGGCTTTTGACGATTTGGGCTCCGGAATTGGGCTCCTTTTTGGGCCAGTTTGACATGGACCTTGTTGGGCTTTCTGAATAAATGTGTTTTGGGCCAGTAGTGGTAATAGATCTTAAAATGAGGCCTGATTTGGGAGTTGGGTCCCAATTGGGAAAATTGGGCCAATAATGGGGCTTATGTATATGGACTTTTGGATAGTGAATTTGATATTGGGCCTTGGCCCAAATTAGAGAAAAGAAAAATGGACTATGTGGACCCTTAGTCAAGATTGATATCCCATGTATTGACTTAGTATTCATTATTTTTTTAGAGTTCGGGATTTTCGGTGAGACAGCGGTCGGAGACTTTCAGTCCGGTTCAACACTACTTGTGAGGTGAGTTGTCCTCACTATACTAACAGGGTCGAAGGCACCAATGTCGGCCCTTTTCGGATTTGTATCCGGGTTTATTGCATGATGATATGCTTAGTGACCTGTTAGGTTGGTATCCTAGTATATAGGATGATGCTATATTAGTGACCAGTTAGGTCAATATCCTGGTATATAGGATGATGCTATGATTAGTGATCTGTTAGATCGGTTTGACTATTTGTATATGCTAGCATTGTTATCTATGTGTTGATTGTGTCTGGGGGTGGGTTGAGGCAGACCTGTTTTGTGTTATACGCCTACATACCTAGGGCGGCCCAGATATACTGCAGGCCCGATAGGGCATATCAGTCAGGCCGAAATCCCGGAAAACGGTCCAGAGAGGCTGAAGGCTCGGGTGGGCGGACCAGACATGTTGAAGGTTCTGAGAGTGGGCCATGAGAATCCTAAGGGTTAAAGTTGCAACTTTTAGAACAATACGAGTATGCTAACCGTACATAAGGTACACTAAGTGTACTAGGCGCGCCCTAGTACACTTGTGTATGCTAGGCGTACTCACGACAGATGGAAACCCTAATATTTACGGTTTGGGTGCTATATAAACGTCCTTATGAGCTCAAAACCCTCCATCATCTCAGCCTCCATAGTTTTGAGCCATTTTCCCCAAACCCTAACCCCTTTTCTTGAGCGTGTGAGCTAAAATAATGTGTTTTGAGTAGTCGGAGAAGAATGTGTTGCATCAAGAAGTTGGATAAGGAAGACAAGCTTGTAGATTTGAGGTTTCTTTGTGCTATAGAAGCTCCAGGAGGTAAAAAGCTCCGAACTTTACGCTTGTATGATGTAGATAATGCCATGCTAGCTTTATGAAACCTTTTCTTGTCCCAAAAGTCCCAAGTTGGTGCATGTTATGTTTTGAACGAAATAAGTTGTCCTTTCGGACCCTAGAAAGGGTCCTAAGTGATAAAAATGATGTCCCAATGGCTGAAAGTGTCTCATGCATGTAGTAAAAAGGTCTTAATGGGTTAAGACCATGTACTATGATATTTTTGGACGTCCAAAGTCTTAAAGTTCAAGACTTTATAGTTCTAAGGCACATTTGGTCGATGGATCTGGAGTTTGGGCTTAAGTGCTTAAGCCATTAAGCACTAATTAGGGTTTTGGTGAAACTTTGTGTACGTCTCGCATAATTTCTATACGCTCAATGTACTGAGTCAACCGCCCTGATGGTGGTCAACGCAAAGCGAAGTATGCCTAGCGTACCAGAGGAGTATGCCCCGCGTAAGCCCTCTGCTGGACTTTTGACAATTTAGGTTTCGGGATTGGGCCCCTCATTGGGTCAGTTTGACATGGGCCTTCCTGGGCTTTCTGAATAAATGTGTTTTGGGCTAGTAGGGGTAATAGATCTTATAATAATGCCTAATTTGGGAGTTGGGGCCCAATTGGGAAAATTAGGCCAATATGGGCCTTATGTATATGGACTTTTGGATAGTGAATTTGATATTGGGCCTTGGCCCAAATTAGAGAAAAGGCAAAATAGACTATGTGGACCCTTAGTCAAGATTGATATCCCATGTGTTGACTTAGTATTCGTTATTTTGCATAGTTTGGAATTTTCGGTGAGACAGCGGTTGGGGACTTTCAGTCCAGTTCAACACTACTTGCGAGGTGAGTTGTCCTTACTATACTAACATGGTCAAAGGCACCAATGCCGGCGCTTTTCAGATTTGTATCCAGGTTTATTGCATGATGATATACTTAGTGATCTGTTAGGTCGGTATCCTAGTATATAGGATGATGCTATGTTAGTGACATGTTAGGTTGGTATCCTAGTATATATATAGGATGATGCTATGATTAGTGATCTGTTAGATCGATTTGACTGTTTGTATATGCTAGCATTGTTGTCTATGTGTTGATTATGTCTGGATGTGGTTTGAGGTAGACCTGGTTTGTGTTATAGGCCAACATACCTAGGGCAGCCCGGATAGACTACAGGCTCAATAGGGCATATCAGTCAAGCCGAAGGCCCAGAGAACGGTCCAGACAGGCTGAAGGCCCTGGTGGGCGGACCAAACATACTGAAGGTTCTGAGAGTGGGTCAGATGGATTGCAGGCCCAATGAGGGCAATCCAGTTATTCTGTAGACTCTATATGCATGTTGTTTATTTGCCATGATATGATTATGATTGTATGGCATTGGTATTTTAGGGAAACTCACTAACCTTTGGGCTTACAGTTTTGGATTTTGTTTCAAGTACTTGAGATGATCGCGGGAAGGCGAAGGCATGATCGTGCACCTCCTCATATTTTATGATTTTGATTTCTGGGAAACTCTGACATGAAACTATTTTGAAAACACTTTGTAATAATTAATGATTTTTGAATGGTTTAAAAGTTTTAAATTGGCTTGAATTTTATTAATGTTATAGAATAGTAGAGTTAGAGGTAGACCTGGTTGGGGAAAGTGCCGCTAGAGGGATTTTGGAGAAGGATATTTGTGTGGATCCTTCACGATGGGCTCAGCCGGGTTGTGGACACGGTGATCCAGAGCCCCCAATTTGTCAAGGGTTAGGTTCATGCGCAGGCATCTTACGTTGCGGAAACCATGGAGCAGGGAAAGAGGGCTTCAAGAGAACTGGTGGTTGTCGGGGAGTTTGATCCAGAGGTAGAGGTGGATGTGCCCCCCAAGACGCGGGAGGTGGAGGATGCCATTGCAGCGTTCACAGAGACAGTTTTTGCCAGCTATCTCCGACTTGGCGACACAGATTTGGTCGGGCTCCGTGATCTTTGTCAAGATGCTCGGATTGATGGGTCAGGTCCTGGCCCAAGCTCTCCCCCCGGTGATGGTAATGCTCCTGCCCATAAGTAGTTTTATTTGCCTGGTTTGTTTTGATGTAATTTCTGTGAACAATATTTTCTATTTCTTTATTTCTCTTTTTTTTGTCTTTGTTACCCTTAGTGGCAACCCTAAAGTTCGAGAGTCCGACGATTTGACAATATATGCTTTATATTCATGGATGTGAATGTTCCCTATTATTGCATACATTCTTTTGTTTGATAGCTTTGTAAATGGATTATGTTGTCCATCACGTAATATTTATGCAAGGCTTGCTTAAATCCCTGGTTTGAGTCTTCTTACTTTTGGACTCTTCGTGTTTTACTTATGCTAGTCTTTGAGAAATCTGTTCTGACTTGCTGCTTAAAGACCCTAGGTGTAGCCAAGATCGTCATCTTGAGGTGATCTTGAGGCTCACCTGGCTGTGCTTTTGTTATTATTGGAAGATTATGACTCTTCTACACTTACATTACATGTTCTTTGGCACATTTATTTTTGGGAACGTTTACTAGAATGCGAGTGATGAACATGCTATGTGGGAAAGGTTATGAACCTTTTTTTATATAAACCCCCTGGTTGCCTCCTTATATCGATTTCGCTCATGTGACATTGGATGATCAGTCCTTGTTGTCACATGGTTAACGTACACAACCTCTTTATTTTATTTTTCAAGCTTGAAAATAAGGAGCATCTGAATTGCTCTTTCTATTTTTTTCTAATTTTATTGTTGGAGTGTCATAAGACTGGAAGTGGTGAAATAATTTTTACTGGTCAAATTTACATTCCAAAACTAATATACAATACCTTTGCTAACATTCAATTTTTCTTTGACACTCGTTTTAAGAATAGAAATGACGTAAACTCTGCGTGTTCCAAGTTCTTGGGATTGCACGCCCGTCCTAGGCTTCTAGTACGTAAGCGCCATTCTTATGGGTTTCTACAATTTTGTACGGTCCCTCCCAAGTGACACTGAGTTTACCCAATGGCTCGGCATGGCTGGACTCGTTTTTCCTTAGCACCTATTCTCCAACTTTAAAATTTTTGACCCAGACTTGGTGGTTGTAATAGTTCTCGATGCACGATTTGTACAACGCTTGGTGCATCTGCGTAGCCTCACGTTTTTCATCTAGCATGTCCAAGTCCTGGCGTCACCCCTCTTCATTGGCTGTTTCCTCGAAGCTATTTGTTCTCAATGAGCCATCCACTATTTCCAATAGTATGACTGCTTCCATCCCATATGTTAGGCTAAATGGCGTTTCTCCCGTGCTTGACCTTGTGGTGGTATGATATGACCACAACACTGTTGGGAGCTCATCCACCCAGGCAGACTTTGATCTGAGTAACCTCTTCTTCATACCATTGACTATGGTTTTGTTTTATATCTCAGTTTATCCATTGGCTTGAGGATGCGCCACGAACGTAAACCGACGATAAATTTTCTTGTCTTCCTACCACTCCTTGAAGGGACCCTCTTCAAATTGTGTGTCGTTGTCACTTATGAGAACTCTGGGTGTACCAAAGTGAACCAAGATATTTTTGACCATGAAATTTATCATTTTTTTCCAGTGACAGTGGTTAGCGGTTCTTCCTCTATCCACTTTGTAAAGTAATCCACGACAACTAACAAGAATTTCACACCCTCTGGCGCTGGTGGGAATGGCCCCACTATGTCAATTCCCCATTGATGGAAAGGCCAGGGGCTGGTGATGCTAACGACATGGACGATGATTTTGGAATTGAGTGAATGTCTGGCATTCTTTGCATTTCTTGGTTAGGTATGCTGCCTTGCTGTGTATGCCCAACCAATATACTCCGAGGCAGAGTATTTTGCCCATGAGCGCTCGAGCACCTTTGTGCGCAACGACGTCTCCAGAATGACTTTCTTCCAGGGGCGTTTGTCCTTCTTTCTTAGAGATGCATTTTAGCCATGGGCTTAAATACCCTTTCTGATACAGTTAGTTATCTATAATTATGAAATGTGACACCCTGATCCTGACTTTCCTTGCTTCTTCTAGGTTGCCTGGGAGTACGCTATGGGGCAAGTAATCGACGTATGGTTTGGTCCATTCTAGGATAGTTGAGACTGTATTGACCTTTCGTTTATCAATGCTTCTTTTTGGGAGCACTTCGACTAACACTTTCTTTGTGAGGTGGTCGTAGGAAGTTGACGCTAGCTTGCTGAGAGCAACCGCCCTCGCACTTTTTCCACGGGAAATTTGTGTTATGGAAAAGTTTTTGAATGTGCTTGTTAAGCTACGGACTGCATCCATGTATTTCTGCATCCTTGGATGTTTTGCTTCATATGTTCCATTTATTTGGTTTGTGATAAGTAATGAATCACTAAGATCTGCTAATTGCATTGCACCAACCTCCTTTGCCAACCTCAGGCCCGCTAAAAGTGCTTCATACTCTGCTTTGTATTGGATACCTGGAAATCAAATCGCAGTGTGTAAGTGATTTCTTCGCCCTTGAGGCTTTGAAGGATCAAGCCTGCGCCTAAGCCTTCCTTACTTGCCGCACCGTTGGTGTATAACTTCCAAAGTTCTTTGCCGGCCTCAGGTTTCGATGGGTCGATAGAGATTGTCGTCAGTACTCCCTTGATAGTGTCTGGGATTTCGACTAGGAAGTCTGCGAGGGCCTGGGCCTTGATGCTAGTCCGGGGGTGATAATTGATATCGTGCTCGCCTAATTCTTTGGCCCACCTTGCTAGGCACCCAGAATTTTCCGGCCTTAGCAGAACTTACTTTATCAGATAGTTGGTTAGGATATACACCTTGTGGGCTTGAAAATACCGCCGTAGCCACTTGACAGCATATACCAAGGCGAGGACCAGTTTCTCTAAGGTTGGGTAATTGAACTCTGGCCCTACTCACAAAGTGGATAGGGACCTACTTGCCTTCACGGAGGAGATAACTTCTTTAGAAGCGGATAAATACATCTGTAGTGTCTCCCCTAGTTACGGGCAAGCGAGAGTTGGTGGTTGGTGTAAGGCGTCTTTCAGTCGTTGAAATGTTTCGTCTGTTTTTTCCATCTATTTGAAATGATTTTTATCTAAGCACCCTTTGTGGGTTTGGTATGGAGGAAGTGCCTTTTCCGCCGATTTGGCGATGAATCTTCCCAATGTCGTTAGCCTACCATTGATCTCATGTACACCCTTGAGGTTGTAGGGAGTTTTCAGCTCGAGGAATTCTTGGATTTTGGTGGGATTGGGTAGGATTCCTTCCTTAGATATCTAATATCCAAGGAATTGACCTTCCTCTACATTGAAGGTACACTTAGTCGGGTTTAACCTCATATGTGCTTTAGCTAGCGTTTTAAAAGTTTCTTCCACATCATGGAGTAGAGTTTCTTCGTTACGACTTTTGATTACCATATCATCAACATAGACCTCGATATATCTGCTGATTTGATTAGAAAATATCTTGACCGTTAGTCTCTAATATGTAGCGCCCATGTTTTTGAGTCCAAATGGCATTTTCTGATAGCATAAAGTGCCCTTCTTGGTATGAAATGTTGTTTTCACCTCGTCCTTTCGTTTCATCTGTACCTGATGATAACCTTTGTATGCATCGAGGAAACATTTGAACTGAAAACCTTCAAGCGATTGGACTTTCTGATCGATCTCCGGGAGAGGATAACAATCCTTTGGACAGGCGTTATTAAGATTTGAGTAATCAACACACATTCTCCATGATCCATTGGATTTATTTACCATAATAGGATTTTCTATCCATGTCGGGAACGTTACTTCCCTGAGTATGTCGGCACTTACTAGGTCGGCGACTTCTGCATTTATAGCCTTGTTCCGATCTGCCACCTGACCCCTCTTCTTTTGTATAATAGGATTGCTTCCAGGCGTGATTTTGAGACTGTGTTCTATAACCTGTTGATCTACACCAGTCAGGTTTGTTGGTTTCCAGGAGAAAATGGTGGAATATTGTTTTAGAAGCACTACCAGTCATGCCTTGGTCTCGCCTGATAGGTGAGCGCCAATTCGCACGAGCTGCTTTGCATATTCCACGTTTATCTGGTGTTGTTCGGTGGAACATCCCTCCTTCGACTTCTTTGGTTCTCGCACCAACTCGGGATCGGCTATGATCTGGTGGTAGTGTTGCGCCCTGGTGTTTGTGGTGATGATTGTCGTTGTTCCCTGGCGTGTACTAAATTTAACTATGTCATGTATCGTTGATGGCACGAACTGTAGTAGGGAGATTGCTGACCAGCAAAGCAGAATATTGTCTTCTGCTGGAAATCGGGTCACAAAGAATTCGATTGTTTTTGTGATTCTATCCCTTTCTTCATGACTAACCAACGTTAGGGGTAGTCGAATAGTGCCCAATGGCCACAAGTTGTGTCCGGTGAACCCCACCAACGGTCCTCCGGTTAGGGGCATTAGCCCCTCCTTCCATGCCTCTCGTAGTTGCCTGAAACAATGCTCATAGAGTATGTCGGAGCAACTACGATTGTCAATGTATATTCGATGGATTTTCGTATGACGAATGAATCCATATATAAGGAGTGGGTCTCGCGGATCCCAGTTCAATGGACTGGGATCGTTGCTCGAAAAACTAATATTTAGTAGATTTCTTGAGAGTACCTCTATCTCGCCCTCCACTTGGTGAGTTGCGTTTCTCTTACGAGACTTAGAGATAGTGAGTACCTCGGTGTCGTCATACGCAAGTTCCTGCAGCAGTTCGGGATGTGGTATCGTCGTATGAGGCATCGAACCTTCCAACAATGGTTGCCGAAAACTGCTCTGGAGTACTGGCTCTGTTATTTCTACCGTAATTGGTGGGACCTATGCCATTAGTGTTGGGCTTTGAGCATTCTAACACTCCTAAGGTGTACATGCAACCCTAGAAACCTTGGATCTATGTTTTACTAAGATACATGCAAATTTGATTTTTCCAAGGTGCTTAACCTAACTAGCATGGCATGGGGAACTTGAAACATAAAAGCTAGTAGAAGAACTTACCTTTCTTGTTGCTTGGATTCCTTAAGAACTTTGTGAGCCTAGCACCCCAAATGTGATGCCTCAAGTGTTTCACACAACACCACAACTATTGGAATAACTTTGAGAGAAGTACACACACACACACTCAAAATCGGCTAGCCCTCTTGTTCTTCACTTAGTGCCAATTTTGGTAGCCCATGGAGTCATTTTATAGTTATGTCACAAGTAGGGTTACACCATGTAAACCCTAATTGACATGGCTTTTCATTTCCTCCATGATCCATGGGTTTTAACCTCCATGGACCATCGATGGAGCACCCTATGGGTTTTAGCCCAATTCAATAAACCATGGATCATTAGCCCACTATATAAGAATGGATGATTTACACAATCAACCCCATATATTTAATTAGTATCTTTTTGATCACCAAATTAATTCCAAATTAATTCTTGATCAATACTACTTAAATAATATTATTAATATATTAGAACTTATAATATATTAATAAACCATAAGTGTCATTTTCTCATTTTGTCTATCCAAGTGTCATGATGCCATGCAACCCAAATGGAGCATGCCAACCGAGTCAAGTACATACCAGAAATAGTTATGGACTTAGACACCTTATCCAACAATTAGCACCTGGATTGGGGCATGTGTTCTATACTCATGGTGGTGGTTGTTGTTTACCGTCACTGATATTCTGAACTAATCTTCTACTGCAGCCCAAATGCTATTGGGTTTAGATCGCCCTTTGCAAAGAACCAACGTCGTTTATTGATTGTATCACTCTGAGGATACGTCCGAATGGCCCCAAATGTTGTGACATGACCATTAGGGGATTAGTTGTTCGTAGAAGGGTTTGTCCAAGAGCTTTTCCTGTGAACACAACACAGAAGAATCGTTAAAGGACGGTCGGGGTTCTCCTGGGACGTTACTCCGACGATCAAGTTAGTCCTTAATTTTGAGGGAGTTTTTATGGTAAGTTGTATGGAGAAGAAGATGGATCCCTTCCTTGAGCCGCAAGAGATCCTGTTATACATGTTTCTAACGGAACAAAGTGATTCTCCCATGTGGGAGTGAGACGTGGCACCCTTTTATTGGGAGGTGTATGCCCACGATAACTAACTGCCAGGTGACGTCAGTACTAGGCATCACCAGGCTCCTTGTCGTGACCTGATTGGTTGTGAAAGAATGAGAAGATTACGAGGAATATTCTTTCCTCACGAGTAGAAGCAAGCTACCAGCTCAACGCTGGCCTACCCGAGCCAAGGTCGGGTACCGGCCAAGGCCCTAACATGATAACACTTCGTTAATTTTCCGTTAAGTTTAACGTGGCCGTGTACGGTAACATTAACAGTTGTGTTTCATGATTATGAAATCTGGCAGATGGATGCCAAAACCGCTTTCCTTAATGGGAAGTTGGTTGAAGATGTTTACATGAGTCAGCCAGAGGCTTTTGTGGATGCTAAATACCCCAATAGAGTGTGCAAGCTTGAGAAATCCATCTATGGATTGAAGCAAGCATCTCACAGATGGAATCTTTGCTTCGATGAGAAAGTCAAATAGTTTGGTTTCTATAGGAGTGAGGATGAGGCATGTGTATATGTCAAAGCTAGCGGGAGTATAGTTAGCTTTCTAGTATTGTATGTTGATGACATACTGCTCATAGGAAACGATGTTCCAACCTTGCAGCTTGGAAAGTGTTTCACTATGAAAGATCTAGGAGAGGCTGCTTATATTTTGGGAATAAGGATTTTGAGAAATAGGAGTAGAAGACTAATTGGACATAGTCAAAGTACTTACTTGGATAAAGTGTAAAAGTGTTTTAGCATGGAGAATTCCAAGAAGGGAGAGTTACCTATCCAAAGGAATACCAAGCTGAGTAAGACTCAGAGTCCGAGTACCGATGCCGAGATAGCAAAAATGAGTTGAGTTCCATATGCTTCGGCTGTTGACTCGATCATGTATGCTATGACATGTACTCGCCCTGATGTGGCTTTTTCATTGAGCATGGTAAGTTGATATCAAGGGAACACGGATAGAGCTCATTGGATAGCAGTTAAGAAATTCTTAAGTATCTGCGAAGGACTAAGGACTGGGTCCTTGTTCTTGGTGGCAGTGATGAATTAAGAGTCATAGGGTATAGTGACGCGAGCTTTCATACCGACCGAGAGTACTTCCTTTCTCAGTCAGGTTAGGTGTTTACCCTTAATGGTGGAGCAGTAACTTGGAAAAGTTCCAAGCAGGAGACCGTGACTGATTCAACTTGCGAATCAAAGTACATAGCCGCAAGCGAAGTGTCAAAGGAGGTTATATGGTTAAAGAACTTCATTAGAGACCTTGGATTTGTACCAGCCATAAAGGAGCCCATGGAGATTTTTGCGATAATGAAGGAGTGGTTGCATTAACCGAGGAACCAAGGGATCATGGCAGATCCATACATATCGATAGAAAATACCACTTCATCAAACATCGGGTAGAAGGACTCCTCGTCGTCAATAGGGTATCGTCAGAAGAGAGTCCTGCAGATCCTCTCACAAAGGGTCTGGGTAGGATTAAGCATGTTCAGCATGCGAGGAGCATTGGTCTGAAGGACGATATTAGTTTTAGTGATTAGATAGATATTTTAGAAACTTGTAATAGATAAATGTAATTGACATTTGATGATTAAGTAATGGAGATTTATTTATGAGTAATGTTTACTATCTTGTGTCAATTGTTTACTAGTGTTTCACTTTTGCATGTTTTACTTCCTGAATTATTAGATTGTTCAGATTATCCACAGTCGATCATACTTTGGAAGTAACTAGTGAATTAAGACTGTCATGAATTGGCTTGTAGATTGTCTAAGTGCTTAGACATAGCAAACATTTGCTACAACGTTTATGAGTACTCGTGAAATAGAATTTGAGTATTGAATTAAACTCACACTCATTTGAATTACTTCATGGAATTTATCACGAGTAATTGTAAGACGATAATATCGTATAATCTTTAAACCAAGATATATGAGTTGTTGTTTACGAGTTGGTTGTGCATTGATAATGCATAAACGCATCAATAACTTGATGTTATAAAACGTATTGTTGTGTATGATTTGATGAGTAAATAGTACAAGCATATAAGTAAAATTTTATCTATTCTTTTTATCCCAATGGATAAAAGCGATATATTGGGCCGCTGATTTTGTGTTGACTTATGTGTCGGGCCCGGTAAGAAATGAATTGATGTGTTCAATTAAGTTCGTTGTGAAACAAATCAGAAATCGAAAAACAAATTGTTGGACATTGAGAATAATTTTGTTCCATGTCTTTGTCCACATGATATCTTGCAGAACGGAGGATTATATGATCCCTTTTCTGAAGGACGCGTCATTAAATAGGTCAGAGTTCGACAACAGCTTTTGAAAGCTACGATTGCTAATTAGATTCTGAAGTCATACTTTCAATTATAGTTATTAGACTTATCTAAGTGGGAGACTGTTGGATTAGGTGTCTAAGCCCATAACTATAATTGCTATGCACTTGATTTGATAGTAGCATGATCCTTTTGAGTTGCCTTCACCATAGCAACTTGACATGATGACTTTTGGAGAAAGAGGTTAATAAGTGATTTATTAATATATTATAAAATGACATATTAATTAGAAATCATATTATTTAATTAGTATTTAATCATAAATTGATATTAATTTTGGGATTAAAGGAACTGATTGAAAGTACGGGGACCGGTTTTGCAAATCAATGATAGTTGCAGCGTTGGGCTGATGGACTCCTTTAGAAGGGAGTAGATGAAATCTATAGGAGGCCCTATAGAATTTTGTCCAAGGCTTCTATTATGGAGGTCCATGGACTGCTTAAGGCCTAAGCAAGGAAATTAGGGTTTCCATCTGAAAACCCTAGCAGCCTCAGGTATATAAGGAATCCCTAACAAAGCATTTTTGGCCCCATGCTTTCTTGGAGAACCCTAGCCGAAAATTGTAGTGCTTTACCACCTCTATCCTCTCATCCTTTGTTATTGGTGTTTGTGACTCTATTAGAGGTGCAACACTTGAGGCACTAGAGCTTTTAAGAGTCAAGATCATCCAAGGAACTCTTGTTATTACTAGATAGCAAGCAAGATAATCTTCTAACCTTAGTTTTCATATAGATTTCGAAAATTGTATGCTAGTATTAGGGTTATTGCTTTGAAATTTCTGTTTGCATGTATAACTAGTGAAAAACTTAGATCCAAAGCAATTAGGGTTGCATGATCACACTGGATGTTGTTATGCTCAAAACCTATTAAGAGATCGCACATTTGAGTTTTTATATGCCAAGGAAATCATATAGTTCATCTAAAAAAGGTTACTTTTTGTCTTTAAATCTCCCCTGCTAAATATTGTCACGACAACTCTACAAGTTGTTCATATTATTCGTCTCAGATTAATTTGTCTGTGAGATGTTTCTTTTGTGTGGTTCTAACTCACTCTTGATGACATTTTAGCTTGGATAATGCTCACAATATATTGTTTAAAGGGTTTCATTCGTCAGGTTTTTTTGTAACGAATGACGTCTAAATATAAAAATGTGAGTTATAAAATAAGACTATTTAGTTATTTATTTTTTGACATTTTCATTAGCTGCATTCATTTGAAGGGGATAACTCAAGAAAAGACACTGCTTCAAGTGAAATATATGAAACTGTGAGATCTGACGTGAGAATGGCTATTCTTGATATACAAGATGACCTTCAAGATGTGAGTTCGTTAGGCTATCATTAATTTACGAAGCGTAAATGTCATCTTTTACAGTTTTTGCAATAAAGTTATATTCAGACATCATATGCAATCACTTTTCATTTTAGAACTAAATGTTGCAGATATATCTCCCAAGCTGATCAAACCCGAGGTTGTTCGATACATCTCCCAAGCTAATCAAACCCGAGGCTTATTACTTAGTGTTGGACATAAGAAAAGAATATGTTGATATTATAGTCTTTTGATGTTATACATATTTATCGTTGCCTTCATCTAGGTTGTTCATTGTTAATATTAAAATTCTCTTTTGGTTTAAAACTTATTTATGTGATTTACGTCTCATTATTTAAATGAATTTCATTGTTATTATTAAAAAAAATTACTATTTAATTTTATGTTATGCTTATATATTTTTTAAAATTTTAATGTATGTAATAAATTGGTAATATTATAGTTATCTAAAAGTATAATGATCTAACATTCCTAACAAATATGGATATAAAAACACAAATCACTACTAAAAAGTAACATGTTTCAAGATGTTGACGATAATTATATCAAAGTATCAAAAAATTTCTATATGGAGTACTAATTTATGGATTCTATAACAATCATTAGCTCAAATATCTTTTAGTATTTGTAATTAATTTTTATTGTAAATGTGTTCGTTAAGAAAAAATAATGTTTTGAGTACTGTTATTGTTTTTTAATTGATCATATTAAATTATTATTTTTTTTGTTTATTTCATTTTGGATTTGGTTAAATTTTCGTAAATATTTTAGCAATTCATATTTGGTGGTCCTTCTCGACAATTTTAATAACTAATTAAACAATATAAGTAGTGATCATAAATTTTGTTAAAAAAATGGCCTCAAAGTGGTCAATAACAAATAGCCAAATTTAATGAAGTAATATAAAGACAAATAAAACTTTATAATTTGTTTGTTAAAAAACATCAACCAATTTCTTTTTGTATATTTCAATTCTTTACCACAAATAAAAACTCATAATAAACATTTACACTCGAATTATCAACTTTTTGACAACCATCTTATACTATACAATCATATGTAGTTGAAAACATAAGTTGCATCCCGGATTAACCTATTTAATATCCTACACTTTAATTTAAAATTTTTGTTTTTCTATAATACGAATGAACATTACAATTAGAACTCAATCTACATAAAAACTGATAAAACATGCATATAATCAAATGTAATGTACTATAAATAATGTGTACCTCATAATAAATTTCGGTTTTCTATTTAAAACCGAAACCACATCAAATCAATCGGTTAAACCTTTTTTTTACTTTTGTTTTTAACCAATTCAGTTCAATTTTTTAAACCCATTCCAACACTATAAAATTTTATACTAAAAAATGGTTTAGTCTCCAACTTTATGTGACATTATTGAGAGATATCACGTGTTAATACAAAAGTATTAGTAACAACGGTAGTGAAATCTATACATCAAATGTGGTGTATAAATAGATGTTACACGATTAATAATACACAATCAATCATGTTCATGTATATTTGTAAATAAATCTCAACTTTGCATTTTTAATTCTTATTGATTTCATTTATGTTAGCACTATTTTTATTGATAATTATTTAGATTTGGTAAGATATTGATACAAAAAACTAATCGTCTCTAGAAACTAAGTTCTAAAAAAACTATCCGCACCCGTCGTTTGACGCAGGTAAACGACTAGTATATATATATATATATATATATATATATATATATATATATATATATATATATATATATATATATATATATATATATATATATATATATATATAAAAGCTTAGAAAGAAGAACTTTACTAACCTGCCACACTTACTTTATTAGGCTCCGCAGGAGAAGAAAGAAGGTTCGGGTCCAATTTCTAACGAAACGAAGGTCCCCTTACTCCATATTATCTCTTCAAGCTTTATAAAGCTCTAAGAGAAAGAGATGGTTAAGAACTTAAAATAGTAAACTTTGTGAATCTCGACTTTGGCTACACAAAATTTTAAAGGTTGGCAATTTTGATCCCTATAACAAAGGTTTTCCATTTTAACTCCAAAGTAAACTTTGTGAAGCTCAACTTTGACCACACAATTTTTAAAAGTTGGAAATTTTGGTCCCTCATTGAGCCTAAGAATAGTTGGGCACACAAAAATTTAAAGGTTGACAATTTTGGTTCCTATAACAAAGGTTTTTCATTTTAAATCCTAAGTAAACTTTGTGAATCTCAACATTGGCCATACAAATTTTAAAGGTTGACAATTTTGGTCTCTCATTGAGAGTGGTTGGCCACACAAAATTTTGAAGGTTTCAATTTTGGTTTCTATAACAAAGGTTTTCCATTTTAACTCGTAAGTGAACTTTATGAATCTCAACTTTGGCCACATAAAATTTAAAGGTTGTCAGTTTTGGTCCCACACAAGCTTTAATGGTTGGCAACTTTGGTCCTTACAACAAAGATTTTCCATTTTAACAAATTTAGTGCATACATAACTTTGGTCACATAATTTTTAAAGATTGGCAATTTTGGTCCTTACAACAAAGCTTTTCCATATCAACAAATTTAGTCCCTATAATATATAAACTTTGTGAATCTTAACTTTAGCCACACAAGTTTTAAACATGGCAATTTTGGTCCCCACAACAAATGTTTTCCATTTTAACAAATTTAGTCGCTATGTAACTTTGGCCACATGAGTTTTAGAGGTTGACAATTTTGGTCCCTACAACAATGGTTTTCCATTTTACAACTTTGACCATACAAGTTTTAAAGGTTGACAATTTTGGTCCCTATAACAAAGGTTTTCCATTTTAACAAATTTAGTCC
This sequence comes from Lactuca serriola, assembly GCF_051521515.1. NCBI lineage: Eukaryota > Viridiplantae > Streptophyta > Magnoliopsida > Asterales > Asteraceae > Lactuca > Lactuca serriola. The sequence continues at coordinate 34,374,080 of NC_136410.1, forward strand.
CTACACAACTATAACCATGCAAGTTTTAAAGGTTGGGAATTTTGATCCCTATAATAAAGGTTTTCCATATTAACATATTTAGTCCCTACAATATATATTATACAAATATTAAATCTAGACATGGCTTGTAAATATAATCTTTGGTGGTCTACAGTTTTTGCCCAGTATTTCTTACACTTTGCCCAATCTTTGGTTGTCACTTTTTTATTTTCGCATATTTAGTCCCTGCAACAAAGTTTACACATTTTGACAGATTTAGTCCATATAACAAAGGTTTTAAAATTTGACAGATTTACTCCCTACAACTTTTTAATTTATAGAAAAGGTCCCTGTAAAGGTTTTTTTTTCAAAAACATTCCATATGTGTAACACTTTTGTATTTTGATAGGTTTGACCCCTGCGTACAAAACTAATTAAAAAGATTGTCCCCATAATTTAAAGAAAATGTCTACGTGCTTCACACTTTATCTAACTCGAGGAGAAGCCCAAAATCTTTTTCTAGATAAAATTAAGAAAGACAAAAACAAAAGAAGAAGACACTTTTGGAAAAAAGAAAAAACGGTTGAGTGAGGATATTACCCTAAACTCCTAAGGGTTTATCGATTAAATCATCAACCTAACAACTAAATTCAAAATAAATAATAAAAGTGATATACTTAATAAGTAATTAAATTATATCAATCGTCTTATAGAAGCCCGATAGCCTATTATCTTGTTTCGCAAAAATCAGAAGAATTAAATTGAAGGAAACCAATCGAAAAATTGCTACCGTTCCTCCCACTTCACACCTTCACGGACTTGCTGCTCCTGAAGTTTTTTTTTTTTTTTTCCGGTGATCTCCCCTCTGACGGTGATGCAAGATGGTATTGGTGAAATTGAAATAGGAAGTGGGTTGAATCAAGAGATTTTTCTTGTTTGAGCTGGAGATACTAGATGGGGTTAACATTATAGAACATTTGCAAGTCTGGTGAATTTGTTTGCAGAAGTTGTTGCGGTACTTAAATATGTTGAAGATGAGGGGTCTAGTGTATCTAACCGTAATCAAGCAAAAAGTATTTTGTCATATTTCAAGACATTTGATTTCGTGTTTCTTTTACACTTGATGTTGGAAATTCTAGGCCTCATGATACTTTGTCAAAGCATCTTCAAAAAAAAATCAAGATATTTTGGAAGCAGCTTCATTAGTAAAAGGGAAAAAGAACTCATTGCTAGTTTTGAAAAAAGATAGGCTTCACAAATTTTTAAGAAGATATGTGCTTTTTGTGACAAACATAGTATTAGAATTGTGAAAATGTCAGAATATTACGTTACCCTACGAAACCGTAGGATCAGTATGACTAATCAACATCATTTTGAAGTTGTGATTTTTAACACGACTTTGGATATGCAAATTTAAGAATTTGGTGATTGATTTAGTGAAGTTGGCACATAATTGATAGAGAACATGGCGGCTTTAAGTCATTATGACTCAATTTTTAGGTTTGATAAATCAAAGTTGTTGAAGTTAAGTGAGATATACAAAAATGATTTTGACGATTCAGAAAGGGTGCATCTTAATGGACAACTTGATATCTATTATTACTCTTTACTCCATTATGAGAAATTTGTCAACCTGGAGAGAATTGCAGAACTCTCTCGTTTATTGGTGAAAACAAGGAAACACCTCTCTTTTCCTTTGATGTATATATTATTAAAAGTAACTTTGGTTTTGTTCGTTGCAACCACAACCATTGAACAATGTTTTTTTTGCAATGAAGTTGTTAAAGATCGATTTGCGTAATAGAATAGGTGACGATTTTATGAATGTTACTTTGATTTGTAGGATAAAAAAGAAACACTTGAGAATGTTAAGACTGAAAATGTAATTACTTACTTACAGAAAATGAAAGAGTGAAAATGTGAACTTTAAATAGTAATATATATATATATATATATATATATATATATATATATATATATATATATATATATATATATAGTCTATTTTGTCACTTTATTATTGCGGTTTTTATATTTTTCTTATTATATATTACGCAAATTTTTTGTGTTACACCTGAACTTTAATCCTGGCTCCGTCACTAACGTATATGACCATTTTATGTGTTGACATTTCTCTCTTGTAACGTCTATGTTATTAAAAAATTCAATTCGGATAATTGTGTGTAACATTCAAAGTTCTAACTATGTATCATAACTATAAGCTTCATGCTGATGTTCTTTATCCACTGGCATTTTTTATTATATGAATTAACACGAGTGCCAATATGGATTTAGATTATTATATAAATCAAGTTTAATCCTAATAATGAAAGAGAAGTAAAAAGAGCCGCTCTTCTTGCATGGTCCAAGGGGCAAAGCCCCTTCTAATGGGTGGTGATCCATTAAAATGACATGATTCAACGGATTAGCACTTGGATCACCCACAAACCCATTCATGACATGTGTTTAAATATTTAAAATACGGTAAAAAAAAATCAATTTCCAATAGAAACGTTTACCATGCAAGAGTAAATTTATTGTCTGTCTTACGGTCTAATACGATTTATCTTGTATAAAGATGTTGTGTTGAAAGATGAAGTTTTATCCATTGTAAAGTTACATACTAAAAACAAATGTGTTTTATATTGCGGAGATGTTTTTTGAAATTAAGTTAGAAAGATATAAATATGCAATTTTATTTTATTTTATCTTATCATATAGCAACCCAAGATCACGATACTAATTATCTAAAATTGATTATTTGTTTTATAATTACACGAAAAAAACATAACTCATTTATCCATACACTAAAATTCAATTTTTACACACTGATATAATAATAATTATACGACATTCCAGCACCATATAGCTATATTGCAAAAATATATTAGTATTATCTTATCTAATAAATGAAAGTCTTTTTTTGTCATACGTCACACTCTCATTCAATTTGCTAAATGTCATTTTATGGTTATTTTGAATTAATTTTTTTTTCACCTGTTATTTTATAGGTTTTCTATTTTAATAAATTTCACATAATACTTTAATGTAATAATTACAGTAAATGTAGTAATAAATGAATATCAGTTTTATTAATCGATTTACCTTTTTATTTCTAAATTCCTAAATTAAAGTTCATTAGTTTATTTTGTTTGTTTATTTAAATTTAAAAGAAAAATCAATTTTAATAATTCATTATTTTTCTTATTATCTTATAAATCCAAAGTTCTTAAATATTTAGACTTTTGTATTTAATTTTTTTTAATTAACTCATGTAATACAAGAGTCTTACACCTAGTATAATAGAAATTTGATATTACGCTTATCAACTTACAGTGTATAAGTCCCCGCATATTTATCTTATGGGTAAAAATGTTAAAACTAAATCTTATGTTTAAAGTTGGACATAACTTATTTATTCTATTGATATTGTGGTACTCCTTTTTATATTGGATGTAAAACTGGTTTAATAAATATATGCACCAATGATATTTAAAGAGATTTTTACATTATCGATATAACTTATTGCATTGTATTTGTTTTGTACAAATACAAATGTACATTTCACTTGCAAGTTACAAATATAATTTAATCATCAAATACAACTTGAAAACTATTATCTTTTATTTGTCACAAGTTATGTTCCAGGTTATCACATATCACATGTGGCATGGCCCACAATTAGATACGAACGAAAAGATGAACATGACTACATGAGACCTATCATGGGTTAGCCTCCTCACTGTCCATTTCGAAAAAACTTTGTCCTTTTACACACGGTTAAGCCCAACTATCATAATCGGGTTTGATCAAGTAATAGTCTCGTTAAATTCTATTTTATTGTGTATTTGTCAGAAAAAAAATACATCTTTTATATATATATATATATATATATATATATATATATATATATATATATATATATATATATATATATATATATAACACACACATAGAGTTTATAGTATATCGATCAAATGTCTCCGTCATTTTCCGCATTTCGTCCGCATCCATGCTAAAATCTGATGCACCCGAAGAAGTCCCCCTTCCCTTCCTTTTTGGTTTGTTCCTACCCATCGGTTGGACAATTTCTTCTAGCTCGAGTTCGTCATCCTCATTTAAATCTAGACCAAACCGAGCATCAGTGGAAGTTGTGTGACCATTCGATCTCGTTTTCGTTTGCTTTGATTGTTGTGCTGCAAGTATAAAGTCTTGCTTATATTTTTTCCACCTAGGAAATTTAATCAATATTTCCCAACAATCGTGCCACTTGAATGACTTTCTCACTTCCTCTAGATAAAAATGCAAAGCTTCCTGAAGTATTTCTTCATTTCTTTGGCCGCTTTTCCGTTGAGTTTTTAGGTTGTTGTACAACCCATTCATTTTTTAAACGGCCTTCACTATTTCTCTACACTTTGAATTCAATTGATAATTGGTACAGTACTCGTCACCTTTTCCCATCTCCTTGCGAAACATCTTAAGAATGTGAAACCAAAAATGATCACCTGATTGTGCATTTCCAGTCGCTAAATCCTATGAAATGTCAACCCAAGATTTTGCCACAATGATCTCTTCTTGTGGAGTCCATGCTTGCGGATTCTATCTTCCTTGTTGTGCGACGCCCTCCTTCACTTGTTGTTTTCCTTTCCGGCATTAGGGGGTGTGGGTTGAGTTTCACGTACATTCTCTTCATCAGAATCATCGAATATTTGGTATTGTGGTTGAGATTGAGAGGGTTGTGTTTGTGTTTAGGTTTGGGTTTGAGATTGAAAGAGTGGAATTTGATTTTGGGGTTGATTTGGCTAAAGTTGATTGGGAAAAACAACAAAGTTTGATAACATATTTGGAGTAACATTTGGAACTTGCACCGGGTAAAATTGCCTAACATTTTGGTATTGGAATTATATTTGAGATTAAAGGGTAGCGTTGAGTTGTGGACGATAAAATCCTTGAGACGAATCAATAGTGTAACATCCCGAAATGAGGTACAATTGTTATTCTTGAATCTTTCCTTTTATGTCAAAATCAATCCCTTTATATGATAAGTTGGCAAGTCGGTATGTGGGGCGTACACATGAGTACGCGCAACGTACTCATGCACCATGCAGATCGTGGAGGCCACCTAATACGCTGGCATACCAACGGGTACGTTGGGCGTACTAGGCTCATATGCAAAACCCTAATATTTAATTGATCCCTATATAAAGAACATTATGGACTCATTTCCATCCACCCTTATTAGCCTCTAAACCTCTCTAAAACCCTAATTTCGTGTGTGTAGCTTGATTGTGTGTTTTTGCAAGTGTGAGTGGTTCTGGACCCTTGAAGAAGAAGAAGAAGGTGCCATCCAGCTTAGAGATCTAGAAACTCCCCACCTGTGTGCATCATATTCAGGTATAAAGCTTGTTCCTTGGCTAGTATTCTCCTAGATCTCTTTTGGTGCAAGATTTATGAGTTTAAGTCCTCAAGTTTAGAATTTTTCGAGTTCGTGACTCTCTAGGGAGTTTAGGTTGTCATTTCATGCATTTTAGGGCATCTAGATGGATAAAATGCTTGCTCGATCTTCCCATGTGTCTCATGCATGAGTAAAGTAGTTTGAAAGGGATTCAGACACTCGAGGATATGCTGTGCGCATGTGTTATTGATTTTGGTGGGATTTTGAATCCTATCTTCCTTTAGCTGAGTTCTCTTATAATATCAACCATCATGCCAATATCGGTATGCCCCCGTTCGAGCTCATTTATGGTCGGAGGTGCCGAACTCCTATTTGTTGGGGAGAAGTGGGGCAGAGGGTCATGGGGAGCACGAAAGTTGTGCTCAAGATGACAAAGCTTATACAACAAGTTCGGAAAAGACTTTTGACTGCATAGAGCCATCAAAATAGTTATGCGGACTAGAGGCACTCTAAGTTAGATTTTCAAGTGGGGGATTTTGTGCTTCTAAAGGTGACACCCTGGAAGGGTGTTATCCGCTTCAGGAAGCGGGCAAGCTGGGCCCCATATTCATTTCTCCTTTTCGAGTGTTGGCTCGTGTGGGCATGGTGCCTTACCGGTTGGAGCTACCAGAGAAGTTAATTCAGATCCATGATCCCTTTCATGTATCCCAGCTGAGGAAGTGTGTAGCCGATGAGGCGGCTGTGGTTCCCCTAGAGGACATTCAGGTTGATGATCGCCTGAATTATGTGGAGAAGCTTGTGGCCATCTGGGATCATAAAGTGAAGACCTTGAGGAACAAGATAGTGAGCTTGGTCAAAGTTCAGTGGCAACACTGTAGAGATTCCGAGTAGATATGGGAGCCGGAGTCCGTGATCCGTGAGTAGTATCCTGAGTTGTTTCCGTAGGATGACTTCGAGGGCGAAGTCTGATTCTAGTAGGAGATAATTGTAACATTTTGAAATGAGGTACAATTATTATTCTTGAATCTTTCCTTTAATGTAAAAATCAGTCCCTTTATATGATAAGTTGGCAAGTCAGTACGCGAGGTGTATGCATGAGTACGCACAACATACTCATGCACCATGCAGATCGCGGAGGCCACCTAGTACGTTGGGCATACTAGGCTCAAATGCAAAACCCTAATATCTAATTGATCCCTATATAAAGAACATTATGGACTCATTTCCATCCACCCTTATTAGCCTCCAACCCTCTCTAAAAACCTAATTTCGTGCGTGTAGCTTTAGTGTGTTTTTTGCAAGTTTGAGTGGTTCTTAACACTTGAAGAAGAAGAAGAAGGTTATAAAAGAGGAAGAAGGTGCCATCCAGCTTAGAGATCCAGAAACTTTGTAATATCCCAAAAATACAGGCCAAAAATTTCATCTTTAAATATATTATTATAAAACCAACAGTATAAGAAAACATCCATAATATCATGTCATGTCAGAACCAAAGTAGAAATAATCAAAACATGTTATCATAAAACAATATCAGAGTGTAATCCCAAAGATCTCGTGTGCGGAAAACCATAGTGTGATGCGCTGCGATCAAGCCGGCTACTTTCCTTTAAACATGAAGTACCTGAAACCAAAACTAAAAACCGTAAGCATGAAGCTTAGTGAGTTCCCCCATCATACCACATACCATACAATCACATAGCATACATATTGTCGGGCAGTTCTGGGGTGCTCGACCTACCCGGAACAGCCATTATGGGGTGCCGACCTACCCGTGTCAAGCGATTATGGGGTGCTGACCTACCCATGTCAAGCCATTCTGGGGTGCTGACATACCCATGTCACGCCATTCTGGGGTGCTGACCTACCCGTCGGTCCTAACTACCGACCCTTGGGGACTATTCCACCCCCTACTGCTGCTATCATATATATCATAACATAAACATATTATCAGACATATCTGGGGTGTCCGAACTACCCTTCGGTCCTAACAACCGGACTTGGGGACTATTCCCCTCCTACTACCGCTATCACATATAACATATCATGCCAGCATATAAACATATAATCACATACTGTCAGACATATCTGGGGTGCCTGACCTACCCTTCGGTCCTAACAACCGAACTCTACTACTATGACATATAACATATCATGCCATCATATAACATATCAGGTAGTAGCAAACCTAGATGATATCACAAAGACAATCATCTAATCATACAACTCCTACTGGTGGGCCGACATTGTGGTCGTAGACCCACCGCTACTGGAAGGTAACTTACCTCACACTGTTGAAGTCCCGCAGACTCAACCCCAGCTGTTGGATGACAGATTCCCGAACTGTCAACACCAAAACAACACCCAATTAATAATTGGGTCCCAACACATACTTGGATAACTACTACATTACCCCAGGCTTGGCTTATTTAAGCCCAACAAGGCCCAAATGAAAGGTCCAATAATAAATCCAAGTGAAATTAGGGTTTCACATAAAATGATGATTAGGGTTAAGTTTCCTAGTTAACCCATTAAGGACTTAATCCATTAAGTCAATCATTCTTCTAAATAAGTCATATGGTGTGATTGGGCTTAATCACACCGTTCCATTCCAATGGCCCAAAAGTGGGTCCCGATAAGTCCAAGGCCCACATATCCAAAATTAGGGTCTTCTAACCCAATCGCGTGCCAATTAGTTCATTGGCTAAGTTTTCATGTAATTCAGCCCATATATATATGCAAATTATCATTTCATTAAATTACAAGTGGATTTCATGGCCATAAGTTATCATCCCTTTTAGATAAATTATGGTCTAAAATAAGCACAATTCATAAAATCAATTACATGCCACCAGTCCATTAGCTAACTTGATCACCAACCCATTAAAGGCCCAACAAAGTTCAAATAGCATACCTAGCTTCTAGGCGGCGTACAAGAGAAATTCCTCAATTGTGGTTGAATCCTCGTTCATCAGAACCGCAACCTCCACAACCAAGTTAAGAATCGCACAGACCCACACCCTAACCGTTATTGATTCCTCACCTTCCTTCTGGCCATCGAAGAATCGAAGACTAGCACCTTGCCTCTCCCCTACTGTGTTGCTGGAGGTCCCAAGACAGTCGCCGGAAAGTCATTAGGCCAAGAAAATAGGATTAAACCCATCAATTAATCTCTCTCTAATCGAATTCACCAATGGGAGATAAGAAATCAAAGGATGAATTGAGTCTTACCTACCTTCATTGCTTTGGAGAACATACAGGATTTGTCGGAGGTCCACGCAAAGTTGGAGAATAACGCAAACAACAACCCCACCAGGTTCACAGTATCGAGCAGATTTTGAGCTGAAGGAATGATCCTGTTCTCGCTAAACAATCACCCACCTCTCTTTCTCTCTCAACTAACGCTCCGGTGAGAGTTCTGACTGGCGAAGAAGCCCAACGATGGCAACTCCTTCATCACAGCTCTTCTTCTTTCACCTCATTCCTTCACAACTTCGATGTCTCTCACCCTCTCTCGCCGCCAATGAACATACATATTCTTCATTCTATCTAAGGGTTTGTTCCTTATATAACTCGATGATGCAGGTGAAGCAACAAGAGCAGGAGACAGCTCCCTTCCTCATGCTCTGTCGCTTACAGGGGACTAGATGCTTAATTTTCGCAGATAGGCATAAATAGTCCTTGATGTTTGGTCACCTTACACATATAACCCCTTTACTCAAAATTCCATTCAAGCTAAGTTTCTAAAATGTATCAAAGGACCCTCTTATTTCATAATTCTTTCAAATTATCTCCAAATTTACCATATAGCCCCTCCTTTACGAAATATTTCCAATATAAGTTGAAAAATAACTACAAAACGAGCCCAATTGATAATCCCTTAGCCATATGTTCAAATATTCTTCCCACTACGAACCCTGGAAGCACTCTTTAGACCTCCAAACAAATTATAATGCCAATTACACACTTTTTACTAAACTCGTATTTAAATATATACATATATCGGAATAAAATAATGCTTAACACCTATCTTCAGATTTTTGGGTTTGTCTTGGAAATGGGGTGTTACAAACTCCCCACCTTTGTGCATCATATTTAGGTATAAAAGCTTGTTTATTGGCTAATATACTCTTAGATCTCTTTTGGTGCAAGATTTATGAGTTTAAGTCCTCAAGTTTAGACCTTTTCTAGTTTGTGACTCTCCAAGGAGTTTAGGCTATCCTTTCATGCATTTTAGGGCATCTAGATGGATAAAAATGCTTGCTTGATCTTCCCATGTGTCTCATCCATGAGTAAAGTAGTTTAAAAGGGGTGAAATGATGTTTTAGCCTCTCATATCCATGCAAAGGCTTAAAGCCCATGACTTTATGGAATAAGAAGCTTAAAATTAGTCAGATCTGAAGTTGGGATGAATGTCTTAACAGATTAAGACATTTGGTGAAGGATTTGGAATTTTGGGGAGTACGTCGTGCGTACTCTTGTCTATGTGCAGCATAGCCTAGCTGTTCCCTGTCGCATGCTGGATGAGATGTACGCCTAGCGTTAGGAGTAGTACGCTCAACGTAGTCGCTGGGTGTTGACTTTCAGTTGACCTTTGCTGACATTAGCTTTTGGTCATAGTTTAGGGTTTTGGACCTAAGGAGGGGCAAAATGGTACTTTTTTCCCTTAGTGGGTTTAATTGTGGAATTTGGACTCGTGATTGGTTAAGACCTTAATTTTAATTAAGGTTAATTATTTTGTTAACTAGGCAGAGTCTAGATCTGGCAGTTCGGGTGCTAGGTTTTTGTGTCATCAGTATCAGGTGAGTCTCCTCACTTACTCTTACCTGTGTGGCAGTATAACTGTAATATTATGACCAGTTGGGTCTAGATGTTGTGTTATGTTATGTGCAGATTTGATATATGTTGTAATTGGGGCTGCTGTTAGCCAACCGGGGGTTGCAAATAACCTACTGAGCATGCTTTAAGCTCACCGGGACTGCTGATAGTCTTAGGGTTGCTGATAACCCATAGTTGTTTATTTTATGTTGTGTTGTATGTGGTATCTTGGGGAACTCACTAAACTTTGTGTTTACAGTTGTTGATTTGTTTGTGGCAAGTACTTCACAGGACCGCGGGAAGGCAAAGGGGTGATTGTACACACGTACTTCAAATTTGTTATGGGGACATGATCTTTTGTACTATGATAACTATGAAACTTGTGATTTGAAATGATTTACATTCGATCAAGTTGTAAAACTCTATTTTGGAAATTTTAAAAATTGGAAAATTTTGTCCAGGCAAATAGCGAGGGCAACGAAGATCTCGTGAGGTAGAGTAGTGTTGGGAGCAGTCTAGAACTAGTATCTAGATGTATGATGAGGTTCTCTAGAACCAGTAGGGCAAGTTTATAACTATTATGAGGAGGTAGATTTCTTGGGATCTCGAGGTTTCAACTCGAGACGAATATTGATTGGTGTTGAAGGTGGTATTGAGCCCATACTACTGAACGCATTGGATCTGTACGTGGCTCGGGAAATAACCTCGAGGCACTAGAGAGCTTGTAAGGGGCGTGAGAGTTGATATATATGTGTTTAGCTTATGATGATGATTTTCTTATGCATTTCAATATGGTGGTTACCCGAGGATCAGGCTTTAGCGACCTTAAGAGGTCAAGTGTCAGTGATGGTGAGATTCACAGGATGATTGCCACGAAAGTGGCCGCCACAATCTGAGAGGCTATTCAAGAGATTTTTGGGTCTATCAAGACCACGCTGATTGAGACCTTTGATGAGTGCTATGTCGTTGTCTCTGAGGCTGCTGCTGCGAGACCGCATGGTGGTGATTCATTGTGGTACAGGGAGTTCATGAAACATCCCAGAAATCATGACCAAAAATTTCATTTTTAATTATTAAATAAACCATAGTTATTAAAATGATTCCATCCAAAAACATAAGTCATAGTATCAAACCAGAGTATCATATCAAAACATCAGAGTGAACATCTCAGGCTAAACATCATGGTGTGCGCAATGCAGTCATTCCGAGCTCTTCCATTTTCTATCAGATGTACCTGAAACCAAAACTGAAAGCTGTTAGCACGAAGCTTAGTAAATTTCCCCCAAACTACCACATACCATACACATAATCATGCTACTAGGAGATACGGGCCTCGCCCACACTCAAGGAGATACACCCCCCCACACACACACTTGGCTAACTAGGAGATACAAGCCTCGCCCACACTCCGCTAACTATGAGATACAGGCCTCGCCCATACTCAGCTATCTATGAGATACGGGCCTTGCCCACACTCAACTATCTATGAGATACGGGCCTCCCCCACACTCAACTATCTATGAGATACGAGCCTTACCCACACTCAGCTATCAATGAGATACATGCCTCACCCACACTCAACTATCTATGAGATACGGGCATTGCCCACACTCATATAACTAAGCACACATACAAGTATCACACAGACAACAAGTATAACCAAAACCTACCAATCCATTCCGTATTCATACTAAAGCAATGCTAAGATACGGGCCCTGCCCACACTTAGCTACTAATCAACATACATAACATACACGGGCCGACATTGGTGCCTTCGACTTGCTTAAACCAAGGGGAAACTTACCTTAATGTCGGATGATAGCTGAAATGTCTCTGCCCAGAATCAGCTCTACTAACTCATTGAACCAAAACAACCCCTTAGATACCATTCCATACTCATAACCCTTAGGGGTCAACTCTGGTTAAGTCAAAGTCAAAGTCAAGTCAAATTCAACGCTCCGAGTTTACTCAAATTGTCGAGTTTACCCTTCAACTCGCCGAGTTCCCATGAATCACAGTATCATGAAATCGCAATCCAACTCGTCGAGTTTTCCTCCAGCTCGTCGAGTTCCTCCTTCTTAACAGAAACGAGACTTTCCCAGTATAACTCGTTGAGTTCCCTTGTGGACTTGTCGAGTTCTTTCAACCGAATCGGGAACATTCCCAATCAACTAGTCGAATTCCCTTATAGACTCGTCGAGTTTATCATTTTGTCAATCCTCCTTATTGCATTAAGCCCTTATTCTTCAAATCCAAGTCTCATATTCCAAATCTAGACTAGAAATGCCTCTAGAAGGGTAAATATTCCAACTTTACCCATTAATACCTTTCCTAAATTGGTTAAGCTCAAACCCTAACCCAAAAAGGCTAAAGTCTTCATCCAAAGACCACCAAAACTACAAGATAGACCATGAGGTCATAGATCTGGACTCTAGGGACAAGAAGATCACGTAAAGTCCCAACTTTCTCTACATGCATGGTCGTTAGATGCTCCAAAAGGCCAAAATGATGGTCTAAAGGTTGCATGGGACTTCCATGGCCATAAAGTTTGCACATTTATGCCATGAAAACCTCTCAGGACCATAGATCTAAAGTAATCTCTAATTGGGACATCCAAATCCCAAGAACAATGTCATTTGGACCAAGAACAAGCAAAATAACCCTAAAAGAATATCTAATCAATTACAAATCAAGGTTCAAGCTTTATACCAAAAAAGTGACGTGGATGAGGCAAAGATTCTGGATCTATATGCTCCTTCTTGTGTCTCTAAGGTCTTCCTACTTCCAATAGCTTCAAATACACACCAAAAGACTCAGAGATAGCTCACAAACACTCAAATGGATTTAGGGTTTTCAAGATTTAGGGTTTGGGACTTGGAGGCTGGAAATGAGGCCAACATGAAGGGTTTAAGATGTTTGAATAGGGTGCAAACCTTGAAAATTAGGGTTTCATATCTGCCAGCCTACTCGTCGAGTTGAGGCCTCCCAACTCGTCGAGTAAGTTACTTAATTACGAGGTCCTGGTGATCTCTACCCGAAGAGTTTGGGGCTCCTAACTCGTCGAGTTGCTCTATAAAATGGAACAAATGTAAGTTAAATACATACCAGGAACCATGCATTACAATTCTCCCCCACTTGTCTTAGACTTCGTCATCAAAGTATGTTGTATCGAATAACTTTGGGTAATGCTCTCTCATCTCCTCCTCGGGATCCCAAGTCCACTCTGACCCCTTGCGGTGCTGCCGCTGCACCTTCACCAATTCTACCCTCTTGTTCCTTAGATCCTTCGTCTTCCTGTCGAGGATGGCTATTGGTCTCTCGATATAATTCAGGCGGTCGTCCACTTGAATATCCTCTAAAGGCACAACTGCGGAGTCATCCACTAAGCACTTTCGCAGCTGGGAGTCATGAAAAGTATTGTGGATCTGACTAAGCTCGGCTGACAGATTCAGTCGATACGAAACCCGACCCACCTGAGCCAAAACCCTGAACGGATCGATGTACCTAGGGCCTAGCTTGCCCTGCTTCCTGAACTGGATGACACCTTTCCAAGGTGACACCTTCAGGAGAACCATGTCCCCTACCTAAAACTATAGGTCTGAGCGGCGCTTGTCGGCGTAGCTTTTCTTCCGACTTTGAGCAGTTTGGAGCCTGCTCCGGACCTGCTGGATGTTCTCTGTGGACTTGAGCACTACCTCATTACTCCCCATGACTCTCTGAACGACCTCACCTCAACAGATTGGGACCCTACACTTCCTCCCGTAGAGCATCTTAAATGGAGGTCGATCTATGCTGGCGTGATAACTGTTGTTATACGAAAATTCTGCTAATGGAAGATACGTATCCCAACTACCGCTGAAATCCAATACACATGCGCGCAACATATCCTCGAAAGTCTGGATCATCCTCTCACTTTGCCCATCAGTCTGAGGGTGAAAAGCTATGTCGAAGTGAAGACGAGTACCCGTCTCGTCATGAAACCGCTTCCAAAACCTGGAAGTAAAGCGAACATCCTGGTCTGACACAACCGACACTGACATTCCATGACGTGCCACCACCTCGCGTATATAGATCTTGGCTAGCTTTTCAGCCGATATACTCTCTTGGATCAGGATGAAATGAGCACTCTTGGTCAACCGATCCATAATGACCCAAATCAAATCCACTCCACATGTGGTCCTGGGAAGTTTTGTGATGAAATCTATAGTGATATCTTCCCATTTCCACACAGGAATATCCAACGACTACATCTTGTCGTCAGGTTGCTGGTGCTCGGCCTTGACTTTCCTTCAAGTTAAGCACCGCTCCACATACCATGCTATGTCCCACTTCATGTAGGGCCACCAATAATCAGGGTGAAGATACCGATACATCTTCGTCGCCCTAAGATGAATGGAGAACCTAGACTTGTGGGCCTCCTCCATCAGAACCTGATGCATCCCGACCCAATAAGGAACCTAGACCCTCTGATGCAAGGTCAAGAACCCATGACTGCGTTAATTGAATGAGGCCACCTGGTCTATGATCCGATCACACTTACAGTGCTCCTCCTTCATTCCCTCAACATGCGCCTCTCGAATCCGTTCCAGCAACGGAGTAATCACTGTCATCCTCAGGCATATGCCTCGGATCGGAGCTGCAACTACCTTACGACTGAGAGCATCGACCACCACATTGGCCTCCACTGGGTGGTAGAGAATCTCACAATCATCGTCCTTCACCACATCTAACCACCGATGCTGCCTCATGTTCAGATTTGGCTGGTCCATCAGATACCTTAGGCTCTTGTGGTCGATGTAAATGGTACATCGAACCCTATAGAGTTAATGTCGCCAAATCTTGAAGGCGAAAACCACGGCCCCCAACTCCAAATCGTGCGTCGGGTAATTCGCCCCATGAGGCTTCAACTTCCTCGAAGCATACACTATCACACGACCCCGCTGCATCAGCACTGCACCCATACCCGTGATCAACACGTCACAGTAAACCACAAAATCATCGACTCCCTCCGGCAAAGTCAGAATCGGTGCCTCGCACAACCGCTGCCTAAGACTCTAGAAAGTTGCCTACTGCTCAGGCCCCCAGCGGAATGTCACCGACTTCTTGGTCAGCCAAGTCAATGGAACAACAATCTTGGAGAAATCCTGGATGAATCTCCGATAATAACCCGCCAGACCAAGAAAACTCCAAATCTCGAATGGAGACCTCGGAACCTCCCACTGCATCACGACCTCTATTTTGGCCGGATCGACCAGTATACCATTCTGGTTGACAAGGTGCCCCAGAAACTGCACCTCGCGCAACCAGAACTCGCACTTGGAGAACTTTGCGAAAAGTCTCTCCCTTCTCAGCGTCTCCAAAACCTTCCTCAAGTGATCCTCATGCTTCTCTAGAGTCTTGGAGTAAACTAAGATATAATCGATGAATACTATCACAGACCAGTCCAACATCATTCTGCACATGCGGTTCATGAGATCCATGAATGTGGTAGGAGCATTGGTGAGCCTAAATGGCATCACCACGAACTCATAGTGTCCATAGAGAGTCCTAAAGGTTGTCTTTTGCATATCGTCGTCCATGACTTGCATCTGGTGATAACCTGATCGCAGATCAATCTTGGAGAACCAAGATACACCCGGAAGCTGGTCAAATAAGTCATCAATCCTCGGGAGGGGATAACGGTTCTTCACCGTTACCTTATTTAACTCCCGGTAATCTATACATATCCGATATGACCCATCCTTCTTCTTCACAAACAGGATGGGGGCTCCCTATGGCGAACTGTTCAGCCTAATAAATCTCTTGTCTAACAACTCCTGCAGCTGTGTAGACAACTCCTGCATCTCGGGAGAATCTAACTGATATGGTGCCTTGGCTATCGAAGCCGCACCAGGAACTAGGTCAATCCTTAACTCTACCTGCCTCTCCGTAGGTATCCCAGGCAAATCCTCAGGAAACACGTCCAGGTACTCCCGTAGAATTAGTGCATCATGAACGATCGCCTTTCCCTCTTCCCGGGTATCCATAACATAGGAGACGTACCCTGCGCAACCCTGATGAAGGTAACATCTTGCCCTCTCTACCGAACACAAAGTCGGTTCACACTGCGGCCTCTCGCACTGAATCACCAACCCTCCCCTACTTGGGGTCCGAAATCGTCCAAGGTGCTGCACCTCTATCACAGGTGCAAACTCGGCACTAAACCTGATCGAAAAGTCGCTTCAGGTCATAGCGTCAAGGGCATCATCACCAATAGCATGTCCAACCTCCTCCCACCAATCGCGTGCTCTGTCCTTAAGAAGATAGGTGGCGAGTCGGACCTTGTCCCCCTCGGGACACCGGCTAGTATGAAAAGCGTTGGTGATATCTGCCAACCACCGACTGCTAGCAATGCGGTCCTTAGCCCCATGATAGTCTGGAGCTCCACAAGCTCTGAACTCCCGGAATGTCAACATGCGCGCCCCCATCATGGCTACCATCTCAGTAAGGAACGCACTCAGCCTCTCATCAAGAATCTCCAATATACCCTCCTTGATTGTACCGAAGATCACATGATTCTGGTCAATGATTGTGACAACTTGAAATATTTTGGATCAATCAAGGTCTAAATTGTAACCCTATTACAATGAAAACCTTAAAAACCATTAGAGCATAAGTGCATGTATATGGAAGTATACACTTTGAAAGTCACATATAAGGTAACCTCTTGGAAAGTAAACAAGTTAAGCAAGACAAAGTGAGACAAATAAATTGGGGTTCAATCTGCAATGCAATCAAACAAGGATCAAATGAGGCTACCACAAGAACTTGTAGTCGTGTCCTAATCTTGAACACTTGAATTATAAGGACAACATATTTGAGTTGCTATTAATTAAGACCGTAAACACCTTCCTAGGATCCATCCAAGACCGTGAACACCTTTAAAGAGGTATGCTTGGCCGTAAACACCTCTAATGGGCCATGGTTTAACCTTGAACACCCTAAGAAGCTTTAGTTTGGCCGTGAACACCTTTAGGGGACCACCCTTGGCCGTAAACTCCCTAAGGAAGCAAGCTTTGGGCGTAAAATCCATGGTGGACCCATACTTGAGCATAAACACCACCCTAGGAAGTATGAAGTATCTTAGGGCGTAAATACCATAAGAAGCAAGTACTTGGGCATAAAAACCTTCCTAGGGAGCATCTTGGGTGTAAACACTTAGATATTTTAAGTGTTTACGGATTTATGAGTTGTATTTTGCCATTTTCCCATGCAATCAAGGATCCTAATGAATTATCCAACAGTTCTCCAAGTAAACTGCAAATGAGCTTCACATCAACCTCCACCCTCTTATCAAGGAACGTAAACCCTCCCTTACACTCCTATCCTTCCTTTATGAATGGAAACCACTCCTCATCATATCCCATTTATCATATTCACTTTCTGTGAACTCCTAAATTAATCTCAAACATATTCAAGCTTCAAGTCTTAGTCCTTCAAAGCATTCCCTAGATCTTGTAAGTATTTCATGTTTAGCTAAGTAGTTTCACATATTATTTTGTTTATTTCATCATATTTACACATAAAATTATGTGTTAATATTCTTATGATATTCTAAGGTTCAAAGAGTTTATCAAACTCTTCAGGTGTTAGGACTTGAAAACTTCTCAATATCTCTCCAAATCATCCACCAAACCAAATCAATGCGAGCTTCATACCCCACTCTTTTCAAGTTTTCATTCTTTTTTAGGGGGGGGGGGGGAATACAAGTCAAATC
This sequence comes from Lactuca serriola, assembly GCF_051521515.1. Classification (NCBI taxonomy): domain Eukaryota; kingdom Viridiplantae; phylum Streptophyta; class Magnoliopsida; order Asterales; family Asteraceae; genus Lactuca; species Lactuca serriola. The sequence continues at coordinate 34,392,025 of NC_136410.1, forward strand.
TTGTTTAAATCCTTGGATAATTGCATGCACCCATATGATTATATGTCAATGTGTGTTGAATTATCATTATTTCATGTTAATACTTCAAAAACTTGAGATTTTACAAATCTCATGATGTTAGAACTAAGTTATACACGATTTTGGAACGAGACTCACAAACTACTAATTTTGGAACAATGGAAAACTAAAGAACATGCATGCAATTATACACGGTTTTGGGACGAGACTCACAAACTACTTTTTATAAGAAAATATTAGATTTCTGGAGTTTTACAACTTACTACGAACAAAGATATTACAAATTTTTCTTACAAAAAAATGCTTATGAACTCACCAACTTTTTAGTTGACGCTTTTCAAAACAACTTGTACTCTCAGGGATCTAATAGACAGGTATTCACCACGTTCGAGGCCCGGCGTCGCTGCATTATGTTTTTCTACTTTTGGTATTCGTTTTTAGCTTTTGAACAAAACAAATACTGTAAACAATGTCAATTTAATATTAATGTATGAATGTTTGTGTTGCTATGTTTCATTACTATTCAATTGTTATGATATTGTACATGATGTCCTCCGCCCCCGAACGTTTTCGCCATAGAGGGTCCGAGTAGACATGGGAGCCGGAGTCCGTAATGCGTGAGCAGTATCCTGAGCTGTTTTCGTAGGATGACTTCGAGGGAGAAGTCTGATTCTAGTAGGGGAGAATTGTAACATTCTGAAATGAGGTACAATTGTTATTCTTGAATCTTTACTTTTATGTAAAAATCAGTCCCTTTATATGATAAATTGGCAAGTCAGTACGCGAGGCGTATGCATGAGTACGCGCAACATACTCATGCACCATGCAGATCGTGGAGGTCACCTAGTACGTTGGGCATACTAGGCTCAGATGCAAAACCCTAATATGTAACTGATCCCTATATAAAGAACATTATGGACTCATTTCCATCCACCCTTATAGCCTCCAACCCTCTCTAAAACCCTAATTTCGTGTGTGTAGCTTGAGTGTGTGTTTTTGCAAGTTTGAGTGGTTCTTGACCCTTGAAGAATAAGAAGAAGATTATAGAAGAAGAAGAAGGTGCCATTCAGCTTAGAGATCCAAAAACTCCCCACCTTTGTGCATCATATTCAGGTATAAAAGCTTGTTCCTTGGCTAGTATTCTCTTGGATCTTTTTTGGTGCAAGATTTTTGAGTTTAAGTCCTCAAGTTTAGACCTTTTTGAGTTTGTGACTCTCCAGGGATTTTAGGCTGTCCTTTCTTGCATTTAGGGCATCTAGATGGATAAAAATGTTTGCTTGATCTTCCACTGTGTCTCATGCATGAGTGAAGTAGTTTGAAAGGGGTGAAATGATGTTTTAGCCTCCCATAGCCATGCAAATGCTTAAAGCCCATGACTTTATGGAATAAGAAGCTTAAAATTACTCAGATCTGAAATTGGGATGAATGTCTTAACAGATTAAGACATTTGGTGAATGATTTAGAATTCAGGGGAGTACGCCGTGCGTACTCTTGTCTACGCGCAACGTAGCCTGGTTGTTCCCTGTCGCATGCTTGATGAGCTGTACGCCTAGCGTTGGGAGTAGCACACCCAGCGTACTCGTTGGGTGTTGCTTTCTGTTGACATTTGCTGACATTGACTTTTGGTCAAAGTTTAGGGTTTTGGACCTTGGGAGTGGCAAAATGGTACTTTTTGTCCTTAGTGAGTTTAATTATGGACTTTGGACTCGTGAGTGGTTTGGACCTTAATTTTATTAAGGTTAATTATTTTGTTAACTAGGCGGAGTCTAGATCCGGCAGTTCGGGTGCTAGGTTTTCGTGTCATTAGTATCAGGTGAGTCTCCTCAGTTACTCTTACCTGTGTGGTAGGATAGTTGTAATATTATGACCAGTTGGGTCTAGCTGTTATGTTATGTTATGTGCGGATTTGATATATGTTTTAACCGGGGTTTGTGGATAACCTCCCGAGGATGCTGTTAGCTCACCTAGACTGCTGATAGTCTCATGGTTGTTGATAACTCATAGTTGTTTATTTTATGTTGTGTTGTATGTGGTATATTGGCGAACTCACTAAACTTCGTGCTTACAGTAGTTGATTTGTATGTGGCAGGTACTTCGCATGACCGCGGGAAGACGAATATCTGATTGCACACACACTGGGAATTTATTATGGGGACATGATATTTTTTACCCTGATAACTATGACACTTGTGTTTTGAAATGATTTGCATTCGATCTAGTTGTAAAAATGTGTTTTGGAAGTTTTAAAAATTGGAAAATTTTGGTCTAAAATTTGAGGTGTTACAGATAGCGAAAATGTTTCGATATTGGGTGCTTGAACTCAAAACATTGGTTTTTTTTTTCCTTCTATTAGAGTTTGGGGTTTAGTTGTCGGGATTCAATTTTTTGAAGTAAATAGAGAGAAATTGACAGAAGGAGGTGTGAGTTTGAAGGGTAAAATGTGTGTATATTTATAGATGTTGTAAAGGGTAAAAAAATTTAAAAATTCAAGTTTTAGACATGTAGCCGTTATTTAGTAAAAAACAAATATATATATATATATATATATATATATATATATATATATATATATATATATATATATATATAAGGATGAGCGTAGGCGGGTACCCGCCTCATTTGGCGAGAACCGGAACCGGCGGTTCCTAGAAAGTTAGAATCGGAACCGGAACCGCTCTAGGCGGTTCTTAAATATTTGGAACCAGTCCCGGAACCGGCGGTTCCGGTTCCGGGAGCGGGTAACCCGGTCGCATTAATTTTGTTAACTTTTTTCGATAAAACCGCAATTTAGTTCGATCCAAATTAAATCAATTCGGAACAAAGACGGACAAAATCGGACCAATATATTCTAAACCGGTCTAAGTAACACACCTTTATATGAAATTATATATATATATATATATATATATATATATATATATATATATATATATATATATATATATATAAACCGGTTCCGGCGGGTACCCAGCGGGTAGCGGTTCCGAAAAAACGAGAACCGGAACCGGAACCGTATTAGGCGGTTCCATAACTTTAGGAACTGGAACCGGAACCGGAACCGCCTAAGGCGGTTCCAGTTCCAAAACCGGCCGTTCCGAGGCGGTTCCGGTTCCAAAAGCGGATACCTGGTTCCGATGCTCATCCCTATATATATATATATATATATATATATATATATATATATATATATATATATATTATTTTTTTTACCGTTTTTCAATGAACGGATTGAAAAAAAATAATTATTTTATTTTACTGTTTTTCAACGGTTCAAAAAGGAAAAAACCGGTCAATAATAGCAAGAGAGAGACTGCATGAAGCCCTCCCCCACTTCTTCCCTACACGGACGTTCCCACACTTCCCATGCGGCGTTTACACTGACGGGTAAGAGTCCCATCGGCCCTTCCCGAACGCTCCGTGGAGTTTTAGAAGTGTCTTTGACAAAAGATCATTCATTAGGGGATTCTACCATAGGTAGGATTTGTAAGGTTCTAGAAAATCATTATGCCTTTTTCTATAGGTAGGATGTGTAGGGTTCTAAAAAATCATAATGCCTTTTTCCATCTATTTTTATAGTCATTGACGTTAAAACGTGTTAAATACTAACGTTTCACATGAAGGACTATCAAATAAAAAATAAAAATTTATTACTAACTTTCTATGTACAATAAAGCTATTATGTAAAAGAACTTTGTTATAAATAAAGCTATTTTATTATGCAAAATACAATTATAATGATTTTTATATTTCCATTAATTGGTTTGTTTCTTAACGGTTAGAACTCAAATGTTAAAAATAAAACATATAAAAACTCTTAACTCGAATCTTCTATTCTAATAAATTAATAAGTTTATTCTTCTATTAACAAATGTCATATTATTAGAACTCATTATTAATATTATATGACACAAATATTGTCACTTGTCAACCTATTAATTTTAAATTTTAAATTTTAAATTTTAAAATTTTCACTTTAGTTACATTAAATTAATAATTGATTATCCATTTTAAATTTTAAATTTTAAATTTAAAATGTTTTTTCTCTAATTATATTAAATTAATAACATTTGATTAGAAAATAAAATAAAATTAATACATGTTATAAAATGATATAACTTCACATATTTATTTAAATCAACGATTATAATTTTATATAACTAAAAAATATTTTTAAATAATAATTTATTTAAAATAATTGATTTTTTTAAATGAAAATTTAATTAATTTTATAACTATGGTTCTCACATGTTATAAACTAATATTAAAAATAAAAATAATCAGTCTCCTAAAAAAGGAAAAACTACAATAAAGTCCTTACATATTGGCCTCATAATCGATTTAGTCCCTATATATTTTTTTAATTCAATTAAGTCCCAAATACCGGTAATCGTATTCAATTTAACCCTTTGACCCTGTCAACAGGTCATCCAACTTTCAAAAATTACATTTTTGGCCCATATTTCAAAATTTATTACAAATTTGGTCCAAATTTTACACTTTTGGCCCGTATTTTAATTTTTTTTTACAAATTTGGTCCAAACTTTACCTTTTTTGCCCAAATTTTAGAATTTTATTATGAATTCATCCTAATTTTAGTTTTTTTTGCAACTTTTTTTTTTAAAAAAAATTGTTTCTAATATGTTTTTTCTTTATAAAATCATATTTATACAAAAAAAAATGTATTTTCACATAAAAATCTTATATTTTCTATATAAAAACTTTTTTGTATATGAAATATCTAGTTATAAAAATATGTATTTATTTAGTATATAAATATATATAAATTCGTTTTTATAAAAAAATGTATACAAACACCTATCACCTTATATATATATATATATATATATATATATATATATATATATATATATATATATATATATATATGCACACAAATAGGTGTGTATCTATATTTTTTTATAAAATCGTGTTTGTTTATATTTTTTTATAAAAACGTGTTTGAATAATTTTTTATATAATACGTGTTCGTATACATTTTATAAAAACGTGTTTGAATAAGTTTTTATATAATACGTGTTTGTATATATTTTATAAAATCGTGTTTGTATACATTTTATAAAATGTATACAAACACGTATTATATAAAAAAATATTCAAACACGTTTTTACAAAAAAAAAAATATATAAACAAACACGATTTTATAAAAAATATAGATAAAATAGGTGTTTGTATATATTTTTTTTGTAAAATACGTTTTTGTATACATTTTTTTTATAAAAACGGATTTCTATATATTTATATACTTAATAAATACTTATTTTTATAACTAAATATTTCATATACAAAAAACTTTTTGAAGAAAGTTTTTATATATAAAATATAAGATTTTTATGTCAAAATACGTTTTTTTTTTTGTATAAATATGATGTTATAAAGAAAAAACATATTTCAAACAATTCTTTGAGAAAAAAAGTTGTAAAAAAACTAAAGTTAGGATGAATTAATAATAAAATTCTAAAATTTGGGCAAAAAAGGTAAAGTGTGGACCAAATTTGTAACAAAATTTAAAATTTTGGTCAAAAGTGTAAATTTTGGATAAAATTTGTAATAAATTTTGAAATCTGGGCCAAAAATGTAATTTTTGAAAGTTAGATGACCTGTTGACCGGGTCAAAGGGTTAAGTTGAATACGATTACCGATATTTGGGACTTAATTGAATAAAAAAAATATATAGGGACTAAATCGATTATGAGGCCAGTATGTAAGGACTTTATTGCAGTTTTTCCCCTAAAAAAACACCGAATAAAACATATATTTTACCATACTTTTCATATATATCATATTAATTAAGAAAAAATTGACAGCCATATTAAAAAGTTAAAATTTGACGGCTTAAAGTAAAACTACAAATATTAAAAAGTTAAAATTTGACGGCTTAAAGTAAAACTACAAATTCTACATAATTCTTTTATCAATTATGCTATGATTTAATATTTTCCCATAAATTATTTCAGTCATTTACATCAAGCTTAAAAAGTTATTTATTATTTCAATACAGATTTATTTGACATTGGAATATTGGATAAGACCATTTTAAGTTTTACAACATACTACAGCTGGTTTGAACGATATGCAAGCTGGAGCATTAACCTTTTGTATATTTATCAATAATTTTATTATTTAATACGAGTAAACGAAACAAAAAGCTGCAATTTAATTGATGCTACCGACAAATGTATCGTTGTTATATATATACACACACAAAAAAAGTCTCTCACAATAACACATTAAAAAAAAAAATATTACTCCATATATATATATATATATATATATATATATATATATATATATATATATATATATATATATATATATATATATATATATATATATATATATATATTAACGGTTACATGTACAGTTTTATGATATAAAATAGTTATGGGATTCTTGTATTTTTATCTCCTGGGGTTCTTTTGACATCATCAAATTACATAAGAGAAACCTCACGAATTTATAAAAGAATAATAAATAAAACATTAAAAGAATCGTAAAATTTAAGAAATTTAGAAAGTCCATTTCCAGATCTTGATCCGAAGATCAAGCTTACATTTGGCAGCAGAAACAGTAGCAGCTACTGATGAAGATGATGAATTTCTTGAATTCCCACTGCCACCCTTTGGAATTAAGCTATGAATTCCTTCGCATTTTATCCGAATCCCAATCTTTTTGCTTCTTATGGACTCGATTTTGACTCGAACTTTAGTATCAAGCAGCAACTTTAGTGGAAGCCCTGATTTCTTTTTCAGATCCGATCTCATTCGATTCACTGTTTCTGTTTCCAAAAGCTGGGAGTTGCTAGACAATGATGAGCGGATAATGGTGATGTTATTCGGATTACTAACAAACGAGTTAGCGAAATTTCCGTTTGCGACTTGCGTTCCTTCGGATAAACACGTAATTGAGATTGAATCATAGTAAAATGTGATTTTCTTGTTTGGGTTTCTGGTAGAGATGGTAAGATTGAGGTTTGAAGTGAGTCGTGTGGTGTCATCGGCGGTGGTGGTGAGGTTGAATTCCGAGATTTTGAGGGAGGCGATAGAGAACGTTGGTCGGTGGGGGCGGTAGAGGAGGTAAAGTATACAACCTGCGATGGCGGATATGAGGATGAGGAGAGTGATGATAAGAACTGACCAGAAGCAGCATAAGCAGAAGCATCCACGGCGGCTGCGGCGCCGAGTTCGCTGGTTGGTAACTGAGTTTGGCCGGTAGGGGTGGCGATTGGGTTGCTGGGCTTTGCTTGGTGGTGGTGGTAGTCTTGTGTTTGTTGTGGCGGCGGTTGTGTTGCCGTTGGGTTTTGATGAGGGATAAACTCTGTCAGTCATTTTAGAGTCTGAATTGGTAAACCGGCGGCAGACGGTGGTGGTGGCGGTGGCGGTGTCAGCAAGCACTTGAAATCAGAGGAGGAAAACAGGGAGATTAATAAAGACCGATAAGAATGGAAATGGAAATGGAAAGGCTTTGTGGGCAACAAGTTATTTGTGATACGTGTATTAACGTAAAATATAAAATAAGAACCGACCACTTACTAAACTTTAAGCTCCTTGTAAAATTAGTCAAAGACTTTCATATTTTCTTATTATTCGGGAAGGTATTCATAAATGAGTCTAGCCCATCCACCGAAAGCCAGAAAGCGATTATCAATACTTCAATAGGGTACGAAATAGTAGTACCTCTTTATATATATATATATATATATATATATATATATATATATATATATATATATATATATATATATATATATAACCTTACTCATATTAATCCCTATTCTAATAAATAAAAAAAAATTACATATATCAATCTCTATTCTAATAAATAAATAGTTTTAATTTTTTTTTGTCAAATATCATTTTAATACAACTCCTCATTAATATTATGTCATATGTCATATATATATATATAACCTTACTCATATTAATCCCTATTCTAATAAATAAAAAAAACTTACATATATCAATCTCTATTCTAATAAATAAATAGTTTTAATTTTTTTTTTTGTCAAATATCATTTTAATACAACTCCTCATTAATATTATGTTATGTGACATATATATATATATATATATATATATATATATATATATATATATATATATATATTTATATATATTAGACAACTTCTTTCAAAATTCAAATTTACATTTTTTAATTATATGTTAAATTAAAGTTATAATAACTTTAAAATTTTGATATCTTTTAATTAATAATTTATTTTAAAAAAACAACTGATTAATAATTGTAAATTTTTATTATAAAAATTTAATTAATTTTATAACCGTAGTTCTCACGGATAATAAACTAGTTACTATATATCAATTTCTAGTCGAGTTTTTTTAAGAAGAATTTAAATTTCTTTTTACTTTTTTTAAGAACAATTTACTATATATATGTGCCAATATGCCACTAATCTTTTTTGGTATATATCGTATCAATATAAGTAAATGGTTAGCATATGTATGAGCAGATATATTTATGGGTATCCAGTTAGACAATTGTATCGTATTTTTATCTAAAACAGTACAACATGATAAAATTTTATAAAATATTAATACTACACAAAATAACAATGTATTATTTCAAAATAAAACGAAAATGATTAAGTTTGTCTAAAGTTGAAGGAACTAATAATTAATAACTTCACTTTTAGACACTATAAATATGAAGCTTCCACTCTTGAAGTTCTTGCCCCATTCTTTCTTCTAATGATCGAGAGCTCCATGGGGGACTCTCCATCTCTTGTTTGCTTTGAGTTATTGAAGATTACTTGCATATCTTTTGCTCTCTTTTGAAGCTCATATTAGTTATGAACTTCAAGCTTAAGATTTAAGAGTTTTGGACTAGCATTTATATCAAGTTGAGTCATTGTTGGTGTCTCAGAGGTTCCATATTCTTCATCAACTTTCAAGCCTCCCAAGAGGACCCAAAGAACTAATGTTGTTATTTCTTCACCTTTTCTTTGGTTGGTGTTTTAATCTTTCTATAACTTGCAAGAAGATCCTTGGTGGGTATAAAATGTTTATGTTACTTCAAAATTAAAGTCTTCCGTTGCCATATTTTTCAAGTTTATGAAATTATTTTTGAACTAAAACCCAACAATTGGTATCAGAGCCATCTTGCAAGTTTGGTTAGATTTTTTCATTTTTGGAAATTTTAGTTTTTGGAGAATATGAATAACTTGTTTTTGTATAAAAAAAAGTTCATACATATTTTCTTTGACAACTTTTTGGCATTTTATGTGACAAAAGTTTCATGCATCTTTTGTCATTTAAAGTTGTCTTAGAAAAACAAAAGTTGTTTGATGTGTATATTGATGTATATGATGTGCATAAATTAGCCAATGACCAATGTGTTGTTATGTTGTTGCGTTGGTTATTTTTGTTAATAATTTATTTATTAATATGGTATGTAATAATTAAATATATTAGTTTTCTTGATTATTTTTGTAAAGTAATAGATTAATTTTTAGAGATAATTTATTTGTGCAAAAAATAACAAGAAATGAAGTTGGAACCATTTTTAAAGACAAAAAGAGCCATTTTCAAGTCTAAAAGGTGTGCAGGATTTTCAGTGACATTTTCTGAAAAGTGTCACAAAGGGTTGTTGGCTTTTAGCGACAGTTGCTAAATTTTAGCCTTCTAGAAGCTTTTCTAATCTTTTGTAAACAATGGGTGTTTACTCAAGTGAGAGTTTCTTCAACAACATTACAATAACTTTTTGGTCCCTTAAATTTCCCTTTAGGAATGGACTTGACATTTTTGTGTTGGCTCACAAAAATGTCATTAGTTGGTTATGTTTATGAACATATCTTTTTATGCATGTTTGTGTTGTTTATTTTATGCATTATTTTGTGTGGTTGATAAAATTAGTTTTTCACATGCTAAAATAATTTTGGACAAAACAAACATCACATGGAGTTTGAGTTTTTCAAAATTGGACATAAGATGTAACAAATTATTATTTTAAAATAAAATCCGGTTTTATAAAATCGTTAATAACGACAAATTTTGAAATATTCCATTATAAATTTTAAAATGGTGATTTTTGTAACTTATACAAATTCCTTATATATAAGTAATAAAATTAAGTTTTATTAAATATATAAAAGGTTCAAAAGCATTCAAACTTAATACTGGTTATTAAAACTGAATTGCGTCAAATTATATAACAACTAGCTTTTTATATAAAACCTTTAAATGTGATTTTCTTTTGAAAAATTGATAACATGATTTATTATATGCATGTAATAACCATGATATCATTTGTTTTTAAACTAGAATTATAAAACATATAAAGACCCTTTTTACAAACCTCAAATCTATGCAATCCTTTTGAAAAACACCAACACGTCTCTTGTATGCACTAGTGGGATAAATGATACCTAACCGCTTAGTGTTGTCTTTTGATGGCTGGGGTGTCTTCGCGATTTCTATAACCAAGTTATAGGCCGATTAGACAAGTTTTTTCAAATTGGACGATTTGATCGGAAATCTTTTCTGATAAAGGATACCTAAGCAAGAGAGTTCTGAGGCATAGATGAGATCAAACATGTCTAATTAAATTTGTTATTAGCGATCCCATAAATCTAGGAATTATATAGTGAGATATAATTGATAATCAATATCTACCAAGTTAAATTAAAATGGATGAGATAAAGGATACCTAATCATTTATTTGTTTTGCAACTTGGATCCTAGACTTTGATAATTAATGTTTTTGGGAACTAAAAGGATATTAATTATTGATGATTAAATATTGAAAATACTAAATGAATTTTGTTAAAAAATTTTGTAGTTAATTAATTAATTCTCATTATCATATATTTTCATTTTTCTTTAATAACTAATGAAACAATAACATTCAGTAGATACGACTTCAATGAATGAATTCATGTCTTAAGAGACAATCTCATAAGAGATATGAAATTGTATACATAAGGCCCTAGTCCTAAACGATTTGCTTTGGGCAATTAAACCTGAACATGATACCTAGTAAATGTATCACTGTGAAGCTTAAGATGCTTCTAACATCAACCTATAAATAGTTATTCATGACTTCTAGGAACTTTTGGATAATTTAAACACGTATATCTGATGATATAACAGGTGAAGCAATATTCCAATAAATACAATGATATTTTATTTAAAGCTAGTTTAAACACTGAAATAATGCAAGGATAAAAGAATCACCTTGTGTGATCCAGTAGGTCCATGTTTTATGGACTAAACACCTTTAAGCCCAAGAAATCTACTAAAGCCCACATAGATAAATCTTGTTTCTTTTGTGAAGAAACTAGACACTGGAAGGGGATTTACTCCTCTTATTTGGAAAGAAAGTCTGGAAGAGACTAGTACTTCTTGTATCTACTAGATAGAACTCATACTTTTCATATAACACTTAGGTACTTGGTACTTAAATGTTAGTCTAATATTTGTAAATGACTTGCAAATATTTACTGAAGAGTAACCAAGATGAGCACAATCAAGTGGGAACTACACTCTCAGAGTTTAGTTTATTATTTATGCTTAGAACATAAATTACTTGTAATGTAAAATAATATTTGTTTTGGAACAATGAATGTTTTAATTTAGCATGTCTAAATTTATGTCTCAGTTATTTTATTCAAATGTTTGATCATTTACTTAATCGTTTTTCATAACGATAATATTCATATTCTGAAATGATTAACTTCTATTTATGAGACTAGATCTCTTAATAGAATAGTAAAGTAATTATCAATATTTTTATAAATAAAATTAAGTTCTATATGCAAACACTTTTGATTTAAACTTGCTTTAAATCAAACTTATAGTTGACATTGTTTTCTTTATCATATAAATGACGTTCACACATTTCAACTTCAAGAAAGAGATCTTTGAAGGCCAATAATGTAGTTTATTTGACATATGTGAACTTTATTTATATGTAAAGGAATCCTAATGAAATTTCACTAAGGAGTAGAGAAAATAATTAAGGAATTATGCACTTTGGTGTATGACTTCCTTTCTGATGAATGTCTGAGATTAAGCATAAGATACCAAGTCAACTTTAACAACTATAATAGTTTTAATTATATTTTACATGGTAAAATATAATTGTGAAATCTTTGTTGATGGTTTCAAAAGTTCAGATACAAACCGGTAAGAACTATCTAAGGCCTTAATGATAATAAAGGATGAATTAAATCTTACTTGGTATGATTTACTTTCTAATCTGTAGAAATATCCTCCTTTAATCTTTTAGGATAATACTTTAATCACTATTAATTGTATCTTGAATACAAATACCAACTAATTAGTAGATTAAACACTTTATAAGATTAAGTATGGAGAGGCTCCATCCTTATCTTACTTAATGTTTTATGGATTTGAAGTCGATGTTGGAATAAAGCTTCTAAACCCAAAATCTACTAAGTACATATTTGTATAATACTCTAAATGTGGCTTAGATTATCATATGCAAACCCGCCAAGAATAAGTCATCTTATTCTTGTGAAAGCTAAGTCAGTAGAAAGCAAGATTCTATTGACAAAGCAAGTGGGAGGTACATGGAACTTGAAGCAACTCAAGAACCATAACCTTATGTAGTAATAGTTGGCACTACTTTTAACAAGGATTGTTAAAATTGAATAATAGCTATTCAAAAACACAAATTATTCGCATTAATGGTAGAATTCATTTATGACTTGAGAAATGTGGAATCTCTCATTGATGAGATTCTATTGATGGTTTCTGGAAAATCCATTAAATAACAAGACACTATGTCAGATCTTGAATCTGATAAATGACTTAGAGTCATGAACATGAGATACAATCCATGTATGATAATCAAGAATAGGCTTGATTAAAATTTATCCCTATAGCAAGGCTAGAAGGAGTAAATGATTCTTGTAGAAAGAATAAATTACATGGATAACCATACACATTTAAAGCAAGACTTGTAATAAAAGGATTTTCTTATACTCATTTCATTGACTGTGGTCCTCATCATACTCATGACATTGACTATGATCAAACCTTTCTAACAAGTAGCTATGATTAGATCAATAAGGATATTGTTTACTATAAATTCACATTCTTAATATGAGATATAGTAAATAGATTTCAAGAAAGACCGTTTTTCTTAATAGACATCTACTAGAAGATATCTACATAGATTAGCCTAGAGGTTTTCTTGATCCATGTTATCCTAACAAAATGTGTAGAGCTTGAGATCCACTTTTGGATATAAAGCAAACATCTCAATATTACAATCATCATTTTATGTAAAACCACAAGGTATTGTTTTTATACCAAAATGAATAGAACATGTGTTTACTAAGATCTAGTGGGAGCATAGTGAAATTCCTAATCTTGTATGAATGAGACATACTTAATCATTTGAAATCAAATTCTGACTAAGCAAGGTCGTTTTCACCTTGACCCATAAAGTGTTTCTAAAATGAAAGACTTAGGAAGAAGAAGATACATTCTTGGAATGTAAAATCTATAAGAGATAGATAAAATGAATGTAACAAATTTTATGTCCTTATACATATATTAGCAATATCTTGAAAGGGATCAAGATACAAGATTCATTTTTAGAATTCTTGGCATTGTCATATGGTATCATTTTGAGCTAGCCTCAAAAGTACATAGCTCATAGGCTTGAACTAGATGAAATGATTTATATTCTATTTGCTTGGCATATGAATTCATCATTTCTGCCATATTAGGCATAAGACATGGTATTTGATCAGGTTGTAAGCATGTCATAGCATACTAGTTGAATACATGGCTAAGTCACTGGATGACTAAAAGAGCATTCTAAGAGTACTTTAAAAGAACTAAGAGAATGTATATGCGACAATCAGTTTAGAAAGGGTCTTTATGAAAGAGCTACACAAGATGTTAATTTCTAAACATATATAAATAACTATGAATTATAATTGAATTTTGACTTCATTATGGAATGAAGGGTAACTTCTGTTGGAATGAGGTCTAAGCAAAATATAATGACATAATCTACTACAAAATAAGAATACACCACTTTAGAAGTTGAATTCAAATATGATTGGATGAATGGAATCATTGAAAAACTATGTTGATTTCTGCCATTCGAGGATCACATAGAAATCTTTGTGACTTCGAGAGTATACTTTATCAAGCTAAGAGACTCTATGTCACGAAAGAACACCGATCATATTCTCCAAGATATTTAACTATACTTAGAGTAAAGTTAAGTATAAAGACGATAGTATTCACAAAATTCACACAAATTAAATTTTGACAGATCCATTAATAAAGTCATTCTTTTGAGCTAAGTATGAATGGTCACACTTCAGCTATAAGACTTTATTATTCTAGAAATGGATTTTTGATTTGGATTTAATATTTGGATATTGGAACATTATAACAACAAATATTAGATAATGTTGTGATATATTGGAATATAGCCATCACATTAATACTTGTTGTGTTATATATTAACATGTTTAATCCATGAATATTGTTATTATTCTAAAGGTTCATAGTCAGTTATAATTCTGGGAGCAATTATGAAGTAAGACTAATATGAATTGGATTGGTTGACTATCACTAGATGAAAGTAGGCAAGACCAAGTTTCATAGGTACTTATCAGAGAACTAGTATTGAATTGACCCACATCAAGATCATCTCATGGGTCGTTATCATGAATGATACTTGATTAAAAGGTACTATCTTTGTATCCTTAACACATGAGATACATAGTGGGACTTAAGTGTAGGGAGTACTATGCTTTGACATGGTCAAATGTTGTTCCTTAACCGGGTAGTTATAAAAGCCATTTTCAGGTATGGTGTGAACTATTCAAGTGGCTTATGTAGTCAAGATGGGATTTGTTCCTCTTATGTGTTGAGAGTAAGACATCTAAGGCGCCTTACCAAAAGTTGAACAACTAATAAGATTGATCCCGATCCACATCTCATGTTCAACATGATGTCTGTAGCAAAGGGATAATTGATAAACTTTCCTTATACACCAATTGTATCTTTGAGCTTTTTGGGAATTGGGCATTGATAAAATCGCACATACAGTCGTATGGTCTTAGGGTTAGTGAAATGTTGCTAGACTTTCACCACTGTCTATATCAGTCTAATATAAGTATTGCACAAGTGGGAGATTGAAAGACCTAGTATGCTCAAGAATCATATTAAAGTGATATTGCTAAATAATACTAAATAATATATGATACTAATGGGTCACACTAACAACAACATGATACAATTGATTATTTATTAGAAATTGATTTTAATAAATATTCAATAAAACTCTTATAATTAAATTGGAAATTATTTGTTTCATGGAAATAATAATTTTCATTAAGCAAGTAACATTATATTATTTCATATGATATGAATTAATAAGTCATGCATAACTTTTTGGACTAGTTGAAAAACTTTTGTCTTTTACTCAAAAGACAAAGTTTGTATTTTATAAACCTTGAGTTTATAAAATTTAAACTAACTTTCCTCTTTTTTTTATACAATTTTAGAGATTGCATAAAAAGAAGAAAAAGGGTGGTTTTTGACTTGTTTAATCATGCTTTAAAGGCACGGGAAACACACTTATGACATGGAGACAAGTTTGTCTAAAGTTGAAGGAACTAATGTTTAATAACTTCACTTTTAGGCACTATAAATATGAGGCTTCCACTCCTGAAGTTCTTGCCCCATTCTTTCTTCTAATGGCCGAGAGCTCCGTGGGAGACTCTCCATCTCTTCTTTGCTTTGAGTTATTGAAGATTACTTGCATATCTTTTGCTCTCTTTTGAAGTTCATATTGGTTATGAAGTTCAAGCTTAAGATTTAAGAGTTTTAGACTAGCATCTACATCAAGTTGAGTCATTGTTGGTGTCTCAAAGGTTCCACATTCTGCATCAACTTCCAAGCCTCCCAAGAGGACCCAAAGAACTACAAAGATTGTTATTTCTTCACCTCTTTTTTGGTTGGTGTTTTAATCTTTCTATAACTTACAAGAAGATCCTTGGTGGGTATAAAATGTATATGTTACTTCAAAATTAAAGTCTTCCGTTGCCATACTTTTCAAGTTTATGAAACTATTTTTGAACTAAAACCCAACATGTACTCGATCGCGACCAAAAAGAAACGGGGACCTAACCGCGTACGCCCCGCATATGCTTGAGGCTGGTGGATGAAAGGAGCCTTGATTTTTAAGGATGAATAAATGGTGCACAAACTCTAAATATTAGGGTTTTTAGGTCTAGGCTACATACGCCCTGCATACGCTTAGGTACGCCCAACGTACACATACAACTCTAAAATTTACAAAATTGCCATTTAGGACCAATTTGCAAATAATTCTCATACTAATGGTGAAAATGTAAATTCCTGGAAATCGAGATGTTAGAATTCTCCCCTAATTAAATTCTTTGTTTTCGAAGTCACTGCTTACTATTCTTCAGACATACCCGACAATTTGTACAATTCCTCAATGACCCCGATCTGAACTGTGAATTCATCTCCTACAAGCAACTGCCTTCCCATAAAACAATCGCAACCCAGTCTTAGAAGAACTACATACCCTGGATCATAATCACTCCTTGAAGAATAGTCATTACTACTTTGCAACTACGACTGTAAGACCCAATATTCAGAGAGAACCACTCATACCGATAACTCTCAAAACTACAACCACAAATCAAATCCATCAATACACTTCTATGAACCGGAAACCCATCAATCCAAACTTAAGAAACCATACCCTAAGACTGATGATCAACCATATGTCGTGTATACTCTTAGTCCCTGACTAGGAACACCACCAAATCATGCAAATGGAATACTTAGAAGACATCGATCATGAATTTCAAACAAATCCTCAAATCTGGAAGTTTTTCCCAAAAACCTTAAATATACACTTGACTTACTGACAAGTCATCACCAAACCACTGCTCCTACGAGCATAATGATGGTCTATCTAAGAATTTCACGTTGCATCCAAATCCCTTATCAACTCAGGTGTACCTCCACCTGCAGATAAATCGATACATCTACAACGAACTTCATGCCTCGATATTTCGGAACCAATACCTAACACCGGTAACCAAAATTAACAACATAAAAGTAACAGAGTCCACCATTGTAGGCATTCATTAAGCAACTTCTGGTGCACAACCAACACATCAACCAAACAAACTTTTACTGGCTACATGATCCAAACCATCTCATTCTTGAGTCTCCCGACTCTCAACAATGCACTAACATCCAAAGTACTACATGAAAATACATAAAAAAAAACATGCTCACTAGGTCCACAGCCTATGCCTGGAATACCTCTACAAGGTCCTTATCATAAGGCTGGATTGCCTCCGAGCCCACAACATGAGTGTGGAATGCCCCTGCTATCTTGGCCTTCCATATGAATATTGATTCCAATCTTGCCAAAATGACTAACGATCTTTATACCTAAGGGTCTCAACCGATTGACTACCGGGTCCCGCCGACATGGAACATACAACCACTTGTTCATGATACATGGTGACACCTTCTCACCACTAAAACGATAAGCCTACGATACCGCACTGATCTTGCCGTTATTCCATCACTTGCCTGAAACTCACGACCAACAACACAACCTAAATATACTCAACCTCAATCCATTGTATTGCAGGAACCCAATCAACACCCCTCTTATCATTAATCGATTATGACGCTGCCATACTCTTTTACCATGCTTAATTCCTTTCACAGCACAGGCTGCTACCAATGCAAAATCCGATGGAAACATAGTCACACACGACCCGAGAATAGGATCGATGGTAGCACTCTTTCTCCAATTCAAAGGATATAACCTAAATAAGAACCATGCATATAATTCAAACCAAGTACTCCATTGCTATTTTGTCCAAACCACACGTACCCCTAACGCCAATGTCCAATGAACTTACCACAATGCACACCATTAAGGGAACCCACAACCTTACCCAAAGGTTAAAGTACTAGAAGATATAACGAGATGCCGAACCACAAACATTAATAGAAAACATTCTAATGAAAGATCAAACAAAATCCCATACCTTGATTGAGAATGAACTGACCTCATCAATATGTAACTATCTCGATAAGACTTTTAAAGTTATCGAGAATGCTGCTAAAACCCTGGTCGGACCCATCCAATTATCAACCCTATCAGAATGCCATGCCAGAATGGATTCTATGAAGATTTAATGGCACATCTGAAAAAACTGGACAACGCTACCCCAACTTCTAAACTTCCAATAACCAAAGACAGATTCCAACGCAAGCCGAATCTTGATGATATGTTGACGCATCCATTACACTTCATTGATACAACTTGAAACTTCCAAAGAATTTCCGCTATTGATGATGAACGAAATGACTAACGATTGAGGATGCACTAACAAGTAATCTAATGAACCAATGCACTACTGAACTAAAACCCATGTGGAGCTGAACATACCCATCTCTGAAACTGATTTCCCAAATGACAACTGCTCAATCAAGACTATAAATAGCAATGCATACAACGAGCTGACAAATCTCTCAACAACCAATACCCAAACAACGGATCCCTGCTAACCATTCTTCCGAAACCAAAAACTCGAACATATCGATGATCCTCCAAGCAGAATACCTAGTCCTCCCTTACTTAGGGCTAGAACTACCACCAATTGATATTGCAAACTAAAAAAATACTCAAACCGGCTAACCTAGACCAATAATATCCTAAACCCTTGGGATATATATATATATATATATATATACACACACACACATATATATATATATATATATATATACACACACACACATATATATATATATATATATATATATATCACATCGCATGATGAACTTATAGATAAAGACCAAGCGACTCAAAAGAGTCCGACTCTCAGACCGGGACCTCGGGAACTTCCAATCATAACCACCTCTTCCACAATTCCCCAACCCATCAATTCATCACGAGGACCATTCTTATATACAAGAGGCATCCCTCTCATAATTGGGATACATCAGAGACCACAAGTTGTCATTCCCAATTCACTTCCCTGATCACCTGAAGCAATTAATCTAGCACTTTCCCTCACTATATTCAAATAAATCAAACCCTTGATATCATCTCAAGGAAATCATACCATGAGGATCCTCTTGTGCAATCCTACACTTCCATGCATACTGTCAAAACCCCCAACTATCTAGCCCTATGTTGGGTCTACACCCAAACTCTAAAGGTCACAAGTCTGCTCTGTCCTTCCTTCGAGCACAATAATCTGGAAAAACATAATCCCACCGTAGATAGTGACATTCCAATCCGTTTGTAACCACTCAGCTTCCAGCCACAATCCTTACACCGATCATAACAATAGTTTCCTTCTCGAGTCCCACGACTCAACTAACACTACCTCGAGTAAGGCCCTCGAGACCTCAAGACCAACTAACTCACCTAGGTCTGCACCATTCAACCCAAACTAACATGACCACCAAAGCCCAAATAATCACCAAACCTACTTTCTTACCTGAACAACCATAACCAAAAGACCATCAGATATGGAAACACTACCAAAAATCTGTTGGGTTTTGTATACTACAACATCCTATGGTGTACATACAACCCTAAATGCTTTGGATCTATGTTTTCTCTAATTATACATGCAATGTTGTTTCCAAAGCATTAAGCCTACAACTAGCATGCAATTGAGATAAAAAAAACATAAAATACTAGTTAGGAGGTTACCTCTTTATGTAGCTTATAGAACTTGTTGTATTTGGCCTTTAAGAACTTAGTGCCCCAAGTGTGACACCTCAAATGGTTTACATCATACCTTAGACAAAGGATGAATTTTGAAAGAGTTTATGCACTCTAAAACCGGATATGGCTCTCAAAGAACACTCTAGCAAAACTTGTGCAACCAATTTTAGGCTATAGGGTGTCATATATATAGTGCAGGAATCCAAGAGTCATGGGTAAACCCTAATCCATACACTTGGGCTTATTATCTATGAACCATGATTCAAGTGGGCTAACTCTTTATGGAGTCATCCATAAACTTAGTCCATCATGTATCATAAGCCCAAACCATATATATAACTAATTTACATAATTAGTCCCTATTAGTTTAATTAGTCTCTTTTGATCACCAAATTAATTCCAAATTAATTCTTGATCAATACTAATTAAATCATATGATTTCATATTAATATATTAGAACTTATAATATATTAATAAATCATTACTAACCTCTTCTGAAAAGTCCATCCTATCAAATTGTCGCGGTGATATGCAACCCAAATGGACCATGCTACTCTCGGGTCAAGTACATACCAATTATAGTTATGGGCTTAGACACCTAATCCAACAGTCTCTTAGTTGGATAAGTCAAATAACTATTATTGAAAGTACGGATCCACAACCCGACTAGCAATCGTAGCTCTTAAAAGCCGTTGTCGAACTGTCACACCCCCAAACCAAGGATGGCGGAAACGTCCGGGGGTGGAGGACTTCATGTAGAGTATCACAACAACGAGTATAATAGTGCTCAAAGTAAATACAACCATTATAAATATAATTGAAAAAGTTACACCAAAGTATATGTTTACATGATTCGAATCAATTACATTATGATACAAAATGAACTGTTTGACGATTTATCGTCCCATCCTCAAAACGTGGTTGATTTCCTGATTCACTGAATTCCTGAGAATACAAGTAGTTTTGAAAAAGTGTCAACACAAAGGTTGGTGAGTCCATAAGCTTTTGACAGTAAGAGTTTGAAAATCGATCTTTGTAAGAAGATGTATATCACCAAGAAAAATCCAATATTTTCCTTATAAAAGTTATGTAGTCCTAAATACCAGGACCGAAATGAATAAGTATTTTGTCATACTTAAAGCTATAATTGTGGTTTTAAATTGACATAAAACCCCTTTCAGATTTGAGAAAAATCCTGTAATGAATGATGTGTGGTCTTAAATACCAAGACTGAAAATATACCATAATATCTGTAATTATTGATATAGAAAGTGATTTTAAATTAACATAAAACCTCTTTTGATTTATGCAATCCCTGTAAACTTATGTTGTTAGATCCCTATGTGAGCCGCTATAATCATACTAATGACCTATATACACCTGCTACGACGTTTCTCAGGCGTCGCGAATATGAAAATGACACTTGTCACCCGCAGACCTGCAGGTCCGGCTGTAGCTAGCAGCGAGGTGTGGGGTGTCAAACCCAATATAGATCTATACACAACTATCACGTTCTCCCTCCAGGAGACTCTGATTATAACTAGCAGGAATTAGATTCCGTACTCGGACGTATGGACGAGAATGTCTCACAATTTAGGTTAACAAGTTTACGTGTGGTGTGCATAAGTGTAAAGCCTTTTCCTATGGGAATAAAACCTTCCGAAACGTGTTTGTTGTGTTAATGGAAACATAAACCATACCTATTACAGTTTATCCTAAAACGTTTGTAATGTATAAAAACTCTTTTATGAAGACGCTTTTGAAATGAATTCACACTTAACGTAATAAAAGTTCCCTTTTGTATAAATGTACCCTTCTGAAAATATATTTGTATTATGTATGGTATCATAAACTATACCATTTATAGTTTATCAAAATAAGGGTAAAAATAGTAAAGTACATAAACTATACTTAACATAGTTTAATAATGCATTTGTATGTAATGGTGTACTTTAATTATAACACTTGGTTATTTCTATGTATTATCTAGTGAAAATTCATTTCTTAACTGGTGTATATCTAGATATGAATACAAAAATGTCACATACTACAATAACACATGATCACATAATGATATATACCTTGCTCAACATGTTACAAGGTGAAATGAAATTTATTGTGTTTTTCTATTTATAAAAATTTCTGTAACTGTTATTGGAAAATTTGTAGAAAAATCATAAAATGTCCAAATCAAGTTCTGTAACTTCTGAGAGTTTGGAAAATGAGTCTAGTTGATTCATAAATTTTTCCAAAATTTTTAGGGATCTCTAACTTGTGTGACCAAGTCCATAATCACAGACTGGTCCGGATTGGTGTTTGAGATGACAGGCAGTTTTGTAAAAATCACCATAAATTGTAGAAAAATCGTATGGAGATGTTCAAGTAGTCATTTTAAAGCTAAGAACTGGGACTACATAAACCTAAAACAGTTTTGTAAACAACAATGTTTAAGTTGTCCAAAACAGTCTGTGAATGGGGTCCAACTTTTCTGATGAAGGCTGTTAGAAAAGTTTAGTTTTGTTCTTGTTGTTTTACTTGTATTCTCCCCCTAAAAACTTGAGAAAACATGAAAATGTTGGGGTATGAACTCACCTTGAGTGGTTTCAGTAGGTAAGTGTTGAAGAAGAGAAGTGTTCAACCCAAGAACACTTGAAGAATCACTTGAAGATTTGAAGATCTAACAAGAATGTGATGATGTTTGTGTAAGCAATCTATGATTTTGAGTAGGAGGATGTGTAATAATCATAAGAAAGATGATGATACTTACTAATCGTAGGAGAAAAGTCTTGGAGTATGCCTTGAAGTTCTCGAATTTGAGAGAGAAGGATGAGAGAGTTTGGAGTGTGGTTTTTGGTGAAAAAAAATGAGAGAATGAATGAAGTGTGAGGAGAGAGGGTGGATGTTCCAGCCCTAAGGACGTGGGAATGGCTGAAAATAATGAGAAAGGACTCATGAAGTGACTAGGGATGGGCTGGTGGTGAATAGTGACATGGAGTGGGTATGGGAGTGGTTGCTTGTGTCATAACATAAAGGAAAGTCAACACTCCACCTTTGTACTTCACCCACTCTTTTGGATAAGGTTTTATCCTTAAAAATGTGATGATTTAATAATTATGGGTCCTTATATGTTAAAATAAAGTTTTGGGTGAAAATCCTGTGTTAAAATAATTAAAAACGGGCCTAAAACGCGAAATTAGTCGAAAACCGGGAAGAAAGGCATTCCCAGCGAGACCTCTCGGTCCTAGGCCGAGGTTCGGTCCTTGCTGGTGCCGAGCCGGAAGCGAAGTGCGAACCAGAAGAAGAGGCGAGGGCGAGGGCTCGGTCAAGGGCTCAGAAGCGAGGGTTCGGTAGGTCATCAGAAGCGAAGGCTCGGTAGGTCATCAGAAGAGGAAGTGGTCAGACTCGAAATGTGCCGAACGTTCGGGTTCGGGTGAGGCATGCGAGGTTCGGGCCCGAGAGGACCTTTCGGGTTCGGTTCAGCAGCCTTCGGCTCAGAAGGGTTCGGTTCCTAAGAGGGCTTTCGGGTCCTAAGAGGGGTTTCGGGTCCTAAGAGGGGTTTCGGCTCCTTAAGTCCGTTTTTCGCATAGACTTCCGTTTTTGGGTTGTTTTCGCCAAATTCGAGGGTCGGGATGCCCCGAGTGATTATAGAAAGTTGAGAGAGATTTGAGAGTGTCACACCCCTGAACCAGACGGCGGAAACGTCCGGGGGCTGCCGTGACTCAATTGAATACCATAACATTGAATATATGAAACATAACAACATTCGTCACCATGCATTAATATAGTACAACCAGTAGAATTTACATGAAGTATATTGTTTAAACATTACATTCCCAAAAATAAATTGTTCGATTCGTACACCAATACACTGCAAGCCATCACTGAATATGATTTCCTTTGGTTCACTGGTTCCCTGAGAATACAAGTATTTTGAAAAACGTCAACATATGAAATGTTGGTGAGTTCATAAGTAGTGTTTGAAATCCAATGTTTGTATTGTTTGAAAACCACCAGAAAATCCGATATTTTCTGAAAAGAAAAAGCTTTTGAAAACGTTTGTGAAGATCCATAGGTATGCTTGTTTGTTTCTATACTTGTAAAAAAAAATTGTTCATTGAAGTTGTATGCATTTCAAATCTGTATGTATTGAAAACCCTAGGAAAACCCGATGTTTTCCTAATTCCTTGAATTACATGAAGTTACATTGAAACCATTGCATAGCGTATAGTGTCAGTCCCAGGCGACGTTGGATTATTTTTGAGCATGATTAATTGCTACAAACACGCATTACACAAACGACCAGTTTATAGCTATACTAACGATCCCGTAGGCGTCGTCCGTACTAATCACGTTATCCAACCGCCCTGACTATGTGTAGTCCCACATCCGAAGAGAAAGAGGGCACGAAGACCTCTATGACTCTATTAACCGGTTGGGGATAAAATGTGTACGAGGGGTCCTCGACCCGCCTCGCAAAAAAATGTAGACTTTACTAGCAATACCAAAGGACCCTTGGGGACCAGTAGTATACAAGCCATTGAAAGTCCCTCTACATTGTGCCAAGTCGGTGAAACCCAACACTCCGTAGAAAAAAAATGTCTTCGGGCCTTAAAATCAGGTCGTTGGGCTAGCTAGGCCCAACAAACAAGATTTTACACTTTTGGGGCCCAAAGATGGTGCGTAGACGTCTGTGCACACTCGCATGTATATTGAATTCCCAAACGTTACTTGTATGTATCGTAGTGTCGTAGTGTCGTCGTGTTAGTAGTTTCGGATTTTTATTGGTTCGAGACCGAACCAATTCGTTTCACAACGATTTTTGGTGTTGTAGTATATTGTATTTCGTCGATAGTCGCGGTACCATTGTTTGATCAAATTGCATGTATTGAATTAGCCTTGAAAGTTTTCTGTTTCAGCCCCTCATTGTTTGTAAAATTTACTTTTTCACCCCTTTAATTGAATACTTTCCGGTTTGGTCCTTAAATCAATTTTTTTGACATTTTAACACCAAAAATTATTGAAATTAATATTTTTCAGCATATTTTTCATAGAAAACAGTTTAAGTCCCTGAAAATGCAATTTTCTCGATTATAACCCTTCTTTTTCGCAACTTTGACAATTTTGGCCCAAATTGTAAGATTTTTGCAATTTTGGTCCTTTTTAAATTTAAAAAGCATTTTAAACCTTTGAAAAGGACTTGGAACACTTATAGTCCACTGTTTTACAGAAAAATACAGTTTTGGCCCTTCAAAACAGAAAATCTCGCATAATGGGCCTCATTGGGCCGAAAATGTCATTTTTAGCCCATTAAGCTTGAAATTTATGTTTTTAATCCTCTAAATGAGTAAATTTCCAGAAATTGTTTTATTGAAACTGTTTTGGCACACCTCATCCATCAGAATTCGTGATATGTCAATTTGGGCCCTTAATTTTGTATTTTTCACATTTTAGGCCTAAAATTTGTGTTTTTAGCCCAAAGAAAATTGTTACTAAACCACTTAGCTATTTTTCTTGAAACACCTTGTATGTAGAAATATATTTAATGCTATAATCATTCAACATAAGATATATCTCGGTTTTGAGGGGTTTTATGGCTAGATCCAACATTTTAGCACACAAAAGCATACATGTAAGCATGGAAATCATACAAGGCATACAAAACACATATAGATCTACACTTTCACTTGTATTCCCCCCCCCCCCCACAAAACTCATAAAAACAGAAAATAGGGGGTGTGAAGGTCACCTTGGGTGTGGGGGCTCGGTTTTGCAAAGAAAATGGAAGGAAAATGAAGTGATTTTCGGCCTTAGCACCCTTCCTTGGTAGATCTCGAGTTTGGTGACTTCTAAGGTGCATGATCACAATTTGGAATAGATTTAGAAGAGGTTTTTGATGGAATGAAATAGCTAGATCATATATATAAGTAAAAACTTACCTAAGATGATGATTAACTTGCAAGATCCTCTTGAAAGCTCCTAATTTTCGAGATTTTTGGAGTGGGGAGGAAGGAGTGTTCTTGAGTGATCTAGAGAGAATTTGTGAGAGATTTGTGAATGTGTGTGTGTGTGTGTGTTTCGGCCGAGAGTGAGAGGGAGGAGAGAAGAGATGTGATTTTGAAGTGATGTGCATGGAGGTATGTGAGATATTTTGCATGGAAGTCCTTTGGATAACAATGATGTGGCACAACAAGTCAACTCTTCCATCCTCTTGGGCTTGTGCATTTGGGCCGAGAATTTGGAAAGAAAAGGAAAAATTTGGGCCTTTGCCCCTAAGCCCAACATTAGTGTTAATCTTGAGTATGTTTTAAGTCTAAAGAAATATGGTAGGATTTTCATATTTTTATTGGACTAGTTTAGGTTATTCATGTATCAAGGCTTTTAATTCATTTCATTCTAGGTCCAACATAGCCCAAAATGTTGAAACAAATAGATGTGAGTCCAATCAGAGCCCATTTAAGAGTTCTAAACCCAAGATAGTCAAATTGGAAGTTTATTGGTCCATTAGGTCCAATAAGGAAGTTCTAGTCCAAAATGGACCTAAATAAGAACTTCTAGTGTTTCCAATTGTTTGATGACTATTTGTAGTACTTGTATGATGTATTTGATTGAAGTTTTTGATGTCATAATCATAGGTGTTACACATGTTCTTAAGTTTTTGCTTCACATTAGCTTGGATGTATAGATTACGTAACACAAAATTTCCAGTTGTGACATCATCCCCCCGTTAGAGGGAATTTCGTCCCGAAATTCTGTTTGAAAGCTAGATTTGAGAATTACTAGAATAGGTGAGGGTACTTTTGCTTCATTTGATCTTCGCGTTCCCATGTGAATTCTGGCCCACGCTTTGCGTTCCACCGTACTTTCACGATCGGGATGCGACTTTGCTTAGTACGCTTCACCTCCCTGTCCATGATTTCGATTGGTTCTTCGACGAACAGGAGATTCTCATTGATTTCGATTTCGTCAAGAGGAATGACAAGGGTTTCATCTGATAGGCACTTCTTCAGATTAGAGACATGAAACACGGGGTGTACACCGGTTAGCTCCGCGGGTAGTTGTAGTCGGTATGCTACTGGGCCTATTCGTGCGACGATTTCGAAAGGTCCAATGTATCGCGGGTTCAGCTTTCCCCGTTTTCCGAAACGTAGAACCCCTTTCCAGGGTGAGACTTTCAATAGTACTCGATCACCGACCTGGAATTCTAAGGGTTTTCGCCGTTTATCGGCGTAGCTCTTTTGCCGGTCACGCGATGCTTGCAATCGAGCTCTGATCTGAACGATCTTTTCTGTGGTTTCGCGAATGATCTCCGGTCCTGTTAGTGCCCTGTCCGACGTATGCGTTCTTGCTAGTTGGGTGTCACCTACTTCAGCCCAACATAACGGTGATCTACATTTACGCCCGTACAGTGCTTCGAAAGGAGCCACCTTGATGCTCGAATGGTAACTATTGTTATATGAGAATTCGATCAACGGTAGGTGGGTATCCCAAGACTTTCCAAAGTCTATCACACATGCACGAAGCATGTCTTCAAGTGTTTGAATGGTTCGTTCACTTTGACCGTCCGTTTGTGGGTGATATGCGGTGCTCATATCGAGATGAGTTCCCATTGCCTTGTGGAGTGACTGCCAAAAGCGCGACGTGAATCTACTGTCCCTATCCGAGATGATAGATTTTGGCACTCCATGGAGTCTTACGATTTCTCGTAGGTACAACCGCGTCAGTCTTTCCATCTTGTAGGATTCTTTGATTGGCAGGAAATGGGCAGATTTCGTCAGTCGGTCGATTATTACCCGTATGGTGTCCAGTCCGTCCGACGTCTTGGGCAGCTTGGTCACGAAATCCATAGAAATCCCCTCCCATTTCCACTCAGGGATTGCCGGTTGCTGTAACAATCCGGAAGGTTTCTGGTATTCCACCTTTACTTTGGCACACGTAAGGCACTTACTAACATAGGTTGCGATTTCCGCCTTCATGTTAGGCCACCAATAGTGTTGTTTAATGTCCAAATACATCTTGTCCGAACCGGGATGAATGGAGTATCGTGTCTTGTGGGCTTCCTTCATAACGGTCTCCCTAAATCCTCCGATTTTTGGGACCCAAATACGGTTCGTGAAGTAGTATACCCCATTCTCTTTTGCTTCTAGGTTCTTCTCCATCCCGCGCAATGCCTCGCTAGTTCTATTTTCCGCTTTCATAGCCTCTGACTGGGCTGATGCAATTTGAGTGGCCAGATGAGACTGAATGGTTATCGAGTGCGTTTTCGTACGGCGATTAGTGTACTCCTTCCGACTTAATGCATCAGCTACCACGTTGGCCTTACCTGGATGGTACTTGATCTCGCATTCGTAGTCGTTTAGCAATTCCACCCATCTTCGCTGTCTCATGTTCAGCTCCTTCTGATTCAAGATGTGCTGGAGGCTCTTGTGGTCCGTGAAGATGGCGCACTTTGTACCGTACAGGTAGTGCCTCCAAATTTTCAGAGCGAAGACCACGGCTCCCAGTTCTAGGTCATGGGTCGTGTAATTTACTTCGTGCGTCTTTAGTTGGCGGGACGCATATGCTATCACTCTTCCACGTTGCATGAGAACGCAACCTAAGCCCTGATTCGACGCATCACAGTAGACTACAAAATCTTCCGTTCCTTCAGGCAGTGATAGTACATGAGCACTACAGAGAGCTTGCTTCAAGGTTCGAAGCGCAATCTCTTGTCGGTCCGTCCACTTGAATGGCACGCCCTTTTGCGTAAGCAAGGTAAGCGGCTTGGCGATCTTAGAGAAGTTTTGGATGAATCTCCTATAGTAGCCTGCTAGGCCTAAGAACTGACGAATTTCTGTGGGCGTAGTCGGAGTTGCCCATCCTTCCACAGCTTTGACCTTAGAGGGATCCACATGAATTCCGTTTTGGCTAACTACGTGGCCTAGGAAATTCACACTCCGGAGCCAGAACTCGCACTTGGAGAGTTTGGCGTAAAGCTTTTCCGTTCGCAGAGTCTCTAGGACTTGTCGGAGATGTTGGCCATGCTCCTCTTTGCTTCGAGAATAGACGAGGATATCATCGATAAACACAATGACGAAGTTGTCAAGGAACGGTCGACAGATTCGATTCATCAGGTCCATGAATGCGGCAGGTGCATTTGTTAGACCGAAGGGCATTACGACGAATTCATAATGTCCGTAGCGGGTTCGGAAAGCGGTTTTAGGAATATCCTCTTCTCGGACTTTGAGTTGGTGGTATCCGGACCGTAAATCTATTTTAGAAAAATAACTAGCTCCTTGGAGCTGGTCGAATAGATCGTCGATTCGTGGGAGTGGGTAGCGGTTTTTAACAGTGACTTTATTCAACTCTCTGTAATCGATGCACATTCTGAAAGATCCGTCCTTCTTTTTGACAAAGAGCACCGGGGCTCCCCATGGCGAGTAGCTAGGTCGGATAAACCCCTTGTCCAGAAGCTCACTGAGTTGGCTGGACAATTCCTGCATTTCAGCAGGAGCCAACCGATATGGTGATTTAGCGAGAGGAGTCGCTCCTGGAACAAGGTCGATTCGGAACTCAACCTGTCTCTCTGGGGTTACTCCTGGAAGATCTTCAGGAAACACGTCCGGGAATTCACACGCTACCGGAATATCTTGGATGTTAGTTTCTTCTTTGGTCTTGTCCACTATGTGAGCCAAGAACGCCAAATTGTTCTTTCGCAGATGTTTTTGTGCTTTGATGCACGAGGTAAGACGAAGATTCGTGCTAGGTTTGTCTCCGTAAATTACTAGGGTTTCGTGATTCGGGAGACGAAGGCGAACGGCCTTCTCGTGGCACATAATCTCAGCATGGTGGGGGCTTAACCAATCCATGCCGATAATCACATCGAAACTCCTAATTGATACTGGCATTAGGTCTATTCGAAAAACGTGTTGGTTGAGGGTTAGGGTACATCCGATGTAGATTTCCCTAGTGGATTCAGTTTTCCCATTGGCCATTTCCACCGTATAGGTTTCATTTAGCTGCTGGGGTTGTTGTTTTAATAAATGTTTAAACTTCTCGCTTACGAAACTTCGCTCCGCTCCGGTATCAAATAAGATGCATGCATAAGTGTGGTTTAGGAGAAACGTACCGGTCACAACTGCGGGGTCCTGAACTGCATCACTCTGACCCATAGTCAACATTCTTCCTGCTCCTCTGTTTCCTGAGTTGTTGTTAGGGCAATCTCGGCGGAAATGCCCCGTCCTTCCACACCCGAAACAGGTGTGGCTAGGCCCTGCATTGTTGCCGCCGGCGTTGGTGTTGTTGTTATTGCGGTGGTTGTTGTTGTTGTTGTTGTGGTTGTTTCCCTGACCTTGGTTCTGAGGAGGGTAAGCCCTGCAGAACCTTGCAGTGTGTCCCCTTCGGTTGCAACTGGTGCAATGGAATTCCCTGCATTCGCCAAGATGGTGGAAACCACACTTATTGCATTTGGGAAGATTACCGGAATAGGGTCTTGAAGCATTTGAAGCAGCTGAGGCTGGAGCATGTGTTGTGGCTGGAACCGGTGCGGTGACAGCGTTAACTGCCACTGTCTGCTGCTTTTTAGAGGCCTCGGGGCCCTGACGCCCCTTTCTCTTGTTGTTCCACCCTTTCTTACCATCACCCTCCTTTTTCTTCTCAGTCTCCACTGGCTTCTCGCCCTTCTTGTTGTTATGATCATATAGCCTCTTTGCCAATCTCTTCGCACTGTCAAACGTTTCAGGGTTCGCAGCTATCACATTCCCCTGAATGGGAGGTGTCAGTCCCCAGATGAATCGTTCAATCTTCTTTCCTTCTGATGTGATCATACCCGGGCACAACAGAGATAGTTCGCTAAATCTCGATATGTAGGCATCGATGTTCGCATTCTGCATAGTGAGGTTCCATAGTTCCTGCTCCATCTTTTGTATTTCGCCTCAGGGGCAGTACTCAGTCATTAACATTTCTTTCATTTCTGCCCAGGGGATAGAGTTGGCGACAGGGAGCGTCATAGCTTCCACGTGTCCGTTCCACCAAGTGAGTGCTTGGTCCACGAAAGTGCAGGCCGCGAACTTCACTTTCATCTGCTCAAGGCAATCACATATCTCGAATACCGACTCTACCTTCTCGATCCATCGCTTCAGAGTGATCACTCCTCCAGTGCCGTTGAAAGTTCGTGGTTTGGCGTTTGTGAAGTCCTTGTAGGTACATGTTTTGGTAGGTCCTTGATTCATCCCGTTGTTCGAACTTCGTGCCCCTTGCCCGTTGCCTCCTCCATTATTCCCCTGATGGAGTTGTGCCATAGCTGC
This sequence comes from Lactuca serriola, assembly GCF_051521515.1. Classification (NCBI taxonomy): domain Eukaryota; kingdom Viridiplantae; phylum Streptophyta; class Magnoliopsida; order Asterales; family Asteraceae; genus Lactuca; species Lactuca serriola. The sequence goes on from NC_136410.1 coordinate 34,423,102, forward strand.
GGTGACCGCAGCAGACACGGCTGCCTGGAATGCTGTGGAGTCAACTTCGGGTGGAGTTGGTCCTGGGTTTCTGCGAGTAGGTCGGAGAGGCATCTTTCTGTCACGGAACGGAAAGATGTTGAGTGTACGTGGTTTTTATGAGGTTGTGATCCTACTAACTAGGTGTATGGTACGAACCTAAACATTACTACCATCGGGCATACAATCATAACGTCTCAACACATAACAACTGGTAGTATCATAGCAAGACACACAAAAGTTCATTAATATTATTCACATTTAATACAAGAAAATTTGCTCGTAAGAGCATACATAAGTGACACTAATCCGACAGCATAACGGCTCCATGAGTAGTGTAGTCACTTAAACATAGAGCCGGAGTACATAATATAGTTCCTAATGTCCTACCATGATAAGTCCATCCCTAATCGCGATGTGCTGCGTCTGGAGGTGGTGCCGAAGTCATATGCCGAAATGTTGCGCCAGTAGCTGCGCCATCTCTGCCATGTCTCCAATAACCTCATCCCTCTCATGCTCGGCTCGCACTGCCCGAGCTTCCATAGCATACAGCTGTTGTCGCAGTGCGGCGATCTCAGCTTCGAGGGAACGGTTCTCTCTTGGGGGGTTCACTGGTGGAGCGGGGTGATCTGGTTGTGTCTCGTTCTCGCATGACAGGACGGGGTCCTGGTCCCCGACTTGACCTTCCTCGTCGTCGTCGTCGATCTCTCCAAATTCGTAGTCAGTGTCTACATATTCGTCGGGTCCGACGTGGTGTGCTTCCTCCGGATTCTCTCCCGGTTCGTCCTCAAGCATCCCGTGAGCTGCTAGAGCCTGATGAAACTGGATACCCTGCTGCTCTTCCTCAGGCTCCTCCTCCTCCTCTAGCCACCCGTTGTTTCCCTGATTAGGAAAATAGGGGTCTCCAGGGTGATGAAAACCAGCCATGCTGTCTGCACGAGTACGTAAATATGCTAACATTATTCCTAGGATGCTATGACTATTGTACAGACCAAGCAAACGTTCTCTTTTTGGTGATAAAGGGTATAGTTTTAGGTTCCCTAGCTATCCCGATCTCATCAAGACGTGTGTTAGTTTTACTTTGGAGAGAATGTAGTTGATCAAGCTACATTCACTCCTTGGTATCACTAAGAACAGTCCCGAATTAACCGAGATACCTGCGTTATTGTGTTTGATTCGGCGTTAGGTTCTTATCCCTAATGCAAGCAAGCGTGTTTTATTTACTTGTTTTGTTCAGAGTTCTGTTAGTCCCTCTTTTTGGTTTATAGTTGCATATCAATGTGTGGCTCGACATGCTAGTTCACTATAAACAAAGCTCTGATACCAACCTGTCACACCCCCGAACCAGACGGCGGAAACGTCCGGGGGCTGTCGTGACTCAATTGAATACCATAACATTGAATATATGAAACATAACAACATTCGTCACCATGCATTAATATAGTACAACCAGTAGAATTTACATGAAGTATATTGTTTAAACATTACATTCCCAAAAATAAATTGTTCGATTCGTACACCAATACACTGCAAGCCATCACTGAATATGATTTCCTTTGGTTCACTGGTTCCCTGAGAATACAAGTATTTTGAAAAACGTCAACATATGAAATGTTGGTGAGTTCATAAGTAGTGTTTGAAATCCAATGTTTGTATTGTTTGAAAACCACCAGAAAATCCGATATTTTCTGAAAAGAAAAAGCTTTTGAAAACGTTTGTGAAGATCCATAGGTATGCTTGTTTGTTTCTATACTTGTAAAAAAAAATTGTTCATTGAAGTTGTATGCATTTCAAATCTGTATGTATTGAAAACCCTAGGAAAACCCGATGTTTTCCTAATTCCTTGAATTACATGAAGTTACATTGAAACCATTGCATAGCGTATAGTGTCAGTCCCAGGCGACGTTGGATTATTTTTGAGCATGATTAATTGCTACAAACACACATTACACAAACGACCAGTTTATAGCTATACTAACGATCCCGTAGGCGTCGTCCGTACTAATCACGTTATCCAACCGCCCTGACTATGTGTAGTCCCACATCCGAAGAGAAAGAGGGCACGAAGACCTCTATGACTCTATTAACCGGTTGGGGATAAAATGTGTACGAGGGGTCCTCGACCCGCCTCGCAAAAAAATGTAGACTTTACTAGCAATACCAAAGGACCCTTGGGGACCAGTAGTATACAAGCCATTGAAAGTCCCTCTACGTTGTGCCAAGTCGGTGAAACCCAACACTCCGTAGAAAAAAAATGTCTTCGGGCCTTAAAATCAGGTCGTTGGGCTAGCTAGGCCCAACAAACAAGATTTTACACTTTTGGGGCCCAAAGATGGTGCGTAGACGTCTGTGCACACTCGCATGTATATTGAATTCCCAAACGTTACTTGTATGTATCGTAGTGTCGTAGTGTCGTCGTGTTAGTAGTTTCGGATTTTTATTGGTTCGAGACCGAACCAATTCGTTTCACAACGATTTTTGGTGTTGTAGTATATTGTATTTCGTCGATAGTCGCGGTACCATTGTTTGATCAAATTGCATGTATTGAATTAGCCTTGAAAGTTTTCTGTTTCAGCCCCTCATTGTTTGTAAAATTTACTTTTTCACCCCTTTAATTGAATACTTTCCGGTTTGGTCCTTAAATCAATTTTTTTGACATTTTAACACCAAAAATTATTGAAATTAATATTTTTCAGCATATTTTTCATAGAAAACAGTTTAAGTCCCTGAAAATGCAATTTTCTCGATTATAACCCTTCTTTTTCGCAACTTTGACAATTTTGGCCCAAATTGTAAGATTTTTGCAATTTTGGTCCTTTTTAAATTTAAAAAGCATTTTAAACCTTTGAAAAGGACTTGGAACACTTATAGTCCACTGTTTTACAGAAAAATACAGTTTTGGCCCTTCAAAACAGAAAATCTCGCATAATGGGCCTCATTGGGCCGAAAATGTCATTTTTAGCCCATTAAGCTTGAAATTTATGTTTTTAATCCTCTAAATGAGTAAATTTCCAGAAATTGTTTTATTGAAACTGTTTTGGCACACCTCATCCATCAGAATTCGTGATATGTCAATTTGGGCCCTTAATTTTGTATTTTTCACATTTTAGGCCTAAAATTTGTGTTTTTAGCCCAAAGAAAATTGTTACTAAACCACTTAGCTATTTTTCTTGAAACACCTTGTATGTAGAAATATATTTAATGCTATAATCATTCAACATAAGATATATCTCGGTTTTGAGGGGTTTTATGGCTAGATCCAACATTTTAGCACACAAAAGCATACATGTAAGCATGGAAATCATACAAGGCATACAAAACACATATAGATCTACACTTTCACTTGTATTCCCCCCCCCCCACAAACCTCATAAAAACAGAAAATAGGGGGTATGAAGGTCACCTTGGGTGTGGGGGCTCGGTTTTGCAAAGAAAATGGAAGGAAAATGAAGTGATTTTCGGCCTTAGCACCCTTCCTTGGTAGATCTCGAGTTTGGTGACTTCTAAGGTGCATGATCACAATTTGGAATAGGTTTAGAAGAGGTTTTTGATGGAATGAAATAGCTAGATCATATATATAAGTAAAAACTTACCTAAGATGATGATTAACTTGCAAGATCCTCTTGAAAGCTCCTAATTTTCGAGATTTTTGGAGTGGGGAGGAAGGAGTGTTCTTGAGTGATCTAGAGAGAATTTGTGAGAGATTTGTGAATGTGTGTGTGTGTGTGTTTCGGCCGAGAGTGAGAGGGAGGAGAGAAGAGATGTGATTTTGAAGTGATGTGCATGGAGGTATGTGAGATATTTTGCATGGAAGTCCTTTGGATAACAATGATGTGGCACAACAAGTCAACTCTTCCATCCTCTTGGGCTTGTGCATTTGGGCCGAGAATTTGGAAAGAAAAGGAAAAATTTGGGCCTTTGCCCCTAAGCCCAACATTAGTGTTAATCTTGAGTATGTTTTAAGTCTAAAGAAATATGGTAGGATTTTCATATTTTTATTGGACTAGTTTAGGTTATTCATGTATCAAGGCTTTTAATTCATTTCATTCTAGGTCCAACATAGCCCAAAATGTTGAAACAAATAGATGTGAGTCCAATCAGAGCCCATTTAAGAGTTCTAAACCCAAGATAGTCAAATTGGAAGTTTATTGGTCCATTAGGTCCAATAAGGAAGTTCTAGTCCAAAATGGACCTAAATAAGAACTTCTAGTGTTTCCAATTGTTTGATGACTATTTGTAGTACTTGTATGATGTATTTGATTGAAGTTTTTGATGTCATAATCATAGGTGTTACACATGTTCTTAAGTTTTTGCTTCACATTAGCTTGGATGTATAGATTACGTAACACAAAATTTCCAGTTGTGACAGAGAGAGATTCCACATACTTAGAGAGATTTGGGAGAGATTTGACATACTTGGAGAGATTTCACATACAAAGAGATATTTGGGAGAGATTTGACATTCTTGGAGGGATTTCTCATACAAAGAGAGATTTGGGAGAGATTTCACATTCTTAGAGAGATTTGGGAGAGATTTGACATACTTGGAGAGATTTCACATACAAAGAGTATTTGGGAGAGATTTCACATTCGTAGAGAGATTTGGGAGAGATTTGACATTCTTGGAGGGATTTCTCATACAAAGAGAGATTTGGGAGAGATTTCACATTCTTAGAGAGATTTGGGAGAGATTTGACATTCTTGGAGAGATTTCTCATACAAAGAGAGATCTAGGAGAGATTTCACATACTTAGAGGGATTTGGGAGCGATTTGACATTCTTGGAGAGATTTCTCATACAAAGAGAGATCTGGGAGAGATTTCACATACTTAGAGGGATTTGGGAGAGATTTCCGATAAGAAGAGATGGAGTCAAAACGATTGAGACGGTTTTGTGTGTGACGAATGTGAGTGTCCGGCTTCGCAGTGCAAGGTCCGTAAACTCCGTTAAGCCTTGTTTAAGGATCTTGCATACTCCCGATGAGTATGTAACATTGTTTTATCGGTTTGGCTCTCCACGTACCACCGTTTTAGGTTAAGAAGATCTAGATGTACGCACTTTTCGATTTATGATCTCTCATTAGAATAGAGAGTTGTTTAGAAATTACATAACATAAACTCTAGTACCTACGGGAAAATTGAGTTGGCCGGTTTGACTTGTTGACTTTAGTTGACTTTGACTTGACAAAAAATTGACGGTTGTCACATGAACTCTGACCTAGTCACTGACGCGTCCATTAGATAAGGGATCATATATTCCTCCATTCTAGATATCATATGGACATGAGACATGGATTATAATCATTCTTTCTGTCCATCTGTTGTTTCTCGATTTCCGATTTATGACGACTGACTAATTGAACAAATCAAATCAGTCTAGGCTTGGCCAAGCACTTAGGGTGTCATCGCTAAATCATCGAGGGGCCCACATATATCGCTTTTATCCCACTTTGGGTAAAAGGAATGGATAAACTTCGACTCAAATGCTTGCTTGTACTTACTCATCAAATTACACACAACAATATGTTTTATAACACCAAGTTACTGGTGCGTTTACATATGTCAATGTGCAACCAACTTGCAACTACAACTCACATGTGTCCGTTTCAAGAATATAAGATATTATTGTCTCACCAATCACTCATGATAAAATCCATGAAGTGATTCAGATTAGCGTGGGTTTAATCCAATACTCGAATCTTATTCCATGAGTACTCATGAACACTACAACAAACTTGTGCTATGTCTAAAACACCTAGACAATCTACAATTAGGTTCATGATAGTCTTGCCTGAATACCTACTTCCAAAGTATGATCGACCGTGGATAATTTGAATAACCTAGTTATTCGGGAAGTCAAAACATGGAAAGTGAAACACAAGAATAATCGAAACCAATATGGTCTCAGAACTTATGAATATAAATAAAACACCTTTTATTTAATCACCATATCGATTACACATTATTCATTGTATAATGTTTCGATTAATCAAATTAATACTTGAATTAAAACAACAGTTATGCCATGATCCAAGCATGCACACTATGTTTGCCTATGGTCACTCCTTTATGAAATAGATCAATTGAACACATCTTCAATGAAACTCATTTCACAGTTCCAAACCTCTACCGCAAAGGTAAGAATACCAAATTCTAGCCATTTACTGTAATCTGTTAGATTCTAAACTTATATGCAATGATCCTCTTGTAATGACTATGCAAAAAGTCACAGATACTTGCCAACAGACATTTCAAAGTATTCCAATGAAGATCAATTCCATGGAAATGAAGTCTCACATTCAAAGTACATTCCTTTGAACATCCTTCTTGCATTAAGTTTTCTAATCTTACATAGATTTAAAGAATAACTTCCACTTATGGAAACATTTCCATATTCCTATTTTGACTATCACTTTTGAACAAAAGTTTCCTTTTTTCAGAGTATGTCAATATGGTCCTTCCAAAATTCACACTATAGTTCCAACTGTCCATGAGCAACCAATCTTTGGTAAACCTCAGATTGTCCTCAAAAATTACTTAACCATTTTAGTCATATCTAGTTGTGGTCATTTTTCCCTCTTAATGCCCTAGGCATTTGGAAAATACATAACACATAAATATTATAGCATATGTAATCGATCCTATACCCTAAGCATATGAGACACGTTTCATAATGTCTTGCATAAAGACATGATACTTTACCAGTCTTTCGCTATAATATTTCCACATATAGAATTTACTTATGTTGAATCATTTCAACATAACATTCACATATGGCCATGACTAAATTTGATCAAAATCTCAATCTAAGCTTTTAGATTCGAAATGATGTATGAATTTCTCTCCTTTAATTATAGCAAAACAACTTTTCAAATCCTTCATCTTTGCAAATTGAAACTTTTTTTTTTCTATAATTAACATTGCTGACTCGCAACACTTAACATAATAATTGTGCTCCCACTAGCATAATAATTACATTCTTATTGACATAATACTTCTGCTCCCACTTGCTTTGACATGTACACAGAAATCAGCTGGACTTCTAGAAATCAATACTTATTGACTTTCTTACCAACGTTCAGATTTCTAATATAAGATGCTTCGATAAGACTTTATTTAGGCTTCTCAAGCTCATACACCTTTCCTTAGATAGCTCACATGTGTGTCTAAATAATTTTAGAACTTACAACAATAAGTCTAAAATGTTTAGACCTTTGCCATTTCTCACAATTCGAACTATGAAGAGAGATGCCGTAATCATAATCGAATTTGAGAATGCAAATATCACAATTGCTAACTTTTTAAAATATACTTAGTGAAAGCGTTTCCTCACAATCAATTTCATGAATTGGAGAGAACCCTTATGACACTTAGATTTTAGGGTGTATGTGTTCCTATCCATGTGAATTTGTCATAACCATAATCACAAGACAAGGTTAGTGAGAAAATCAAACTCATATGGATTGAACTTGTTCATTCTTAATTTCTTGCCACCTGGCAACACAAGGTCCTACCATTGCTTCCAAGTTGTTATGAAAACAATTGGGAACTTATATAACTCACATGCATAGTCAACCAACTGGAATGGGATAAAAATAAGTATATGTCAACACGATAGGTTATAAACCTCAAGTCGTGTGCTAGTGATTAACAATAGGTTTACTCTTGATTAGTTCTTGAAACTCTTCAAGATCTTTAAGACTCCCACTGACCTCTTGACATATAATACTCATTTTTTCAAGGAACATTACTTTGACAAACAAATATTCAAGAGTTAGTGCAGTTTCTTATCAAGACAAACACTTCACACAATTGGTCTTAGTTGGTCTCTGTCTTATAAAAAACATCACAACTTACCAATTTCAAATGTACAAGGGTAAGAAACATTTTACTCTACATTTGATGAGTGTTATAAACCTTTCTTAAGACCATGTCACTCAAGTTACAATCTTGGAGTATGACTCCAAGACTTGATTTTGTAACGAAGTATGATTTATCTTCTTGATTTAACCATTTCAACCATTCACGATTCCTCTTCTTTGCCATACAAATGTACCAAGATGTCCTTAGAGAATCAATTATGATATAGTTTCATAATCACTAAGATAATCATAAAACACGATACTCAAGTAATCTCCCTTCTTCTTAGATTGGAGAAACTTTTATCTTTCTGCCTAATTTTATTCTTCTTATTCGTTCTGCCATACATCGAAACTTTTTCAAAGATTCAGAATTACACTTACTCTTGTAAGCATAACCATATTTACTAAATGTAACGCCCGTGTTTCTGGGCTTGCCATTTTTAGCAATGTAATAGTCTATGGATAATGTTGTAGTAGTTGAAACAAGGTTTCCGAATATATAAAGAATGCCAAAATCCGAGTTATAACGAAGAAGTTATGACCTGTCGAAGTTTCGCGACAGAACCGACAACGCTGAGTGACGTAAAAAGTGAAATTTACGTTAGAGCGATATTTAGCCTTAGTGATCTAAACGAGAATCGAAGATCTCGTTGATAGTAGTGCGTTGGTGAAAAGACAGACGAAAACGGACGTCAGACGAAGAAGTTATGAATTTCTAACGAAGTTTTTCTGTCCCTGCCTACTAAAAATAAATAATAAAAATAAATTCAGAACTAGCCGACGGAGTCTAAATGAAAGTTGTAGAGAATGGTCTGACCTACGCGTGGATATAAAGAACGTCAAAAACGGAGCTCGTATGCGAAAGTTACGCAATTTAGAAGTTTGACGAGTCAAATTACGCCGAGCGTAATTTGAGTACGCCCAGCGTACTCAGAGGAGTGCAAGTTGTTTGACCAATACTCGAGTGCCACCAAATGACACATGTAGTGACGTCGAAGTACGCCCAGCGTAACCAAATTACGCCCGACGTACTTGGAAATTACGCCCAACATAATCCCAGACCCAGCAGCCTATAAATAGAACTCGAGATCAGCCATTTTCCATGCGATTTTTCTTCCTCTCTCTCTAAGTTTTGCATCGTTTTGCATGCCAATCATATCCCGAAGCCCTGATATCATTCCTGAGCTCCGAAGCAATTTCCGAAGCCCCGAGGATCCCGAGAAGTGAGATTTCCGAGCCGAAGCCCTGCCCGCGAGGAGCCCTATTTTTGTGAAGATCTTCCAGATCTACCGAAGAATACTACTTCTACAAGTCGTAGTGCTGTCCGATCATCTTCTGATCAAGTGAGTGTGTAGTTACTTTCTTCTAATACGTAATTATGAAGTATTTTATACGAAATACGTGTTATGTGTATATTTTGTTGTTATATGCGTGAATGTATATCCACTTTCTTCTATCTCATAGATCTGATTTTATTCTCTATGAAATATGTGTTATGTGGGTGTGCCTCATATGTTATGTGGAATATGTATCGAATGAGATTGCTATACATGTTTTAAACTATGTATAAAAATATATATTTTCATCTACTAATATGTTGGGTAGAACATGGGTAGATAGTTGATGTGTGATAAACAAATGAGAGGCCTCGATGTTGTTATTGTTGATCTAGTTATTCAACGGAGTATGAATAACGACCACAGACTCTTTCTAAACAGTCCTGTGGAACGCTAGCAAGTTCTTAACCTGTAGGTATTGTGAACGATATGTTCACCTGTGTACTCTATCCCCCTCATGGTTGCCTTTAGGATATCTATTGTTGAGGAAACCCCTTAGCAGTAATGTTTGTCCCGATGAAAATCCTAGATTAGGTCCCTTGAGATAGATGCTGTTTTAGGGACATAAAGTGAGGATAACGGGAATGGGTAATCGGGTTATTATTGGTTGGTGAAATTAAATATAATTATTTATTGTGGGTTGAAAACCGTATAAGCTCACCAGGCTCCCAAGCCTGACCCACTCAGTTTTATTTGTATTACAGGAAGTGGCGCAAGGGCATAAGATGGATGAATCATCGAGTTGTTTTTTTTACAAGTCTGTATATGTATATATTTGTTGAATGACTTGTAATGTTATCGTTTATGCTTTATGGTCTGTATTGGAACATGACATCTCGAATTTTGATTATATAATGGAAATGCATCTCTTGATGAAATGTTTTGATAAATATTATTTTATCATATTTTGATTTGGGAACAAATTCCGCAACTCTTTTAAATCAAAAGGATTTACTCTGAAATTATTTTAAAAAGCATAAATGAAATCGGTCTTTTCTGGCCGTGATTTTGGGATGTCACAGTTGGTATCAGAGCATTAGTTTAAGCGAACTAGGAATTTGTAGGATTTCTAGACTTAAACTTAGATTGCTAAGTGGAGATTGTGATATATGTGTCTGATATATTATAGACACGAGCACTAGTATATTTTAGGAAGCTGCCTAAATTGTTTTTATGTGCTAAATGTTATATGTTGCCATATATGATATTATTTGTTCAGATCTATGGTCTGTTGCCGACCGGATCTTGAAACCTTATGTGTGTAGGATTCTAAGCGTACGTCTATGGTATTAGAACTAACATGTAAACGTTTCAAGGTGATAAGGATGATTTAATTATCTATCATAGATGAGGATCTAATTTCACCTTATTCGGTGTATAGATAAAAAATGGTGAGAACCAGAAGTGGCGTTGGAAACACGGATGAAAACAGGAATCAACCACCAGTGATTGAGCAAACACCTGTTGTAGCAGCAGCACCAGAACCAATAACGATGGATGGGGTGCAAGCCATGATTCGGAATATGTTAGCTGAACAAAGGGATGAAATGCGATAGATGTTGCACTATAATAGGGACGAACCTATCATACCTATTGAGGAACCCGAATTGATTCCCGAACAATTGGAGGAAGGGAACAATAGTCGCATGGTGAGTCAAGTTGGGACTCAAGGAAAACGATGGAACGATCCGGAAAGGAGAAACAACAAGGATGGGCGAATGTACAAGAATTTCTTGGGCGCCAAGCCGCCAAGTCTTTTTGGAAGCCCAAAGCCGGTTGAGATTATGGATTGGATCTCCGAAATGGAGTTGGTATTTGAAAGTTGCGACTGTAGCAACAAACAGAAGACTGTCTTTACAGTTAGACAACTGAAGACTGGATTCTTGAGTTGGTGGAAGTTGCTGGCAGATACTATGCCACGAGGAGAAGCCCTGAAAATGTCATGGGAGGAGTTCTTGGAACAAATAAGGGTGCAATATTGTTCAGAGATATATCTGATTGATCTGAACAATGAGTTCCAAAACTTGAAGAAGGGGAGGATGAGCATAGATGACTATGCTACTGCATTCACTGAGAAAATGAAGTTATTTCCATACCTAGTGCCAACGGAAATCTCCAAGATTGAGAGGTTCGCTAATGGACTGCCTGCCGACTTTGGCCCGACTATCAAGATGGCAACTACTCTGAAAATAGATGTTCGAGTAGCTAAGAATGTGGAGGCCCAACAGAAGGAAAAGGGTATGGAAAGGATAGAAGTTGGTGAAAAGAGGAAGTTTGATGGACCTTCAGGGTCCAACAAGAAAAACAAATTCTCGAAGTCTAGTTCGAGAGGAGGAGGAGGCGAAGCGAAATGGTGCAACAAATGTAAGAAGAAGCACCATGGGAAATGTGAAGTGGTGGCCACATGTTTTAAATGTGGAAAGCCAAGGCACTATGCCAATGAATGCACCCTCACTAAGAAAGTTTGCTATGGTTGTGGTGAGGAGGGACACATGTCAAGGGACTGCCCAAAAAGAAGGAGACAACAAGACCCAACATTCCGCCAAAGCCGAAGGCGAGAGCATTCCAGATGACACTGGAAGCTGCTAAAGACGAAGCTGATGTCGCTTCAGGTACCTTTCTCGTAAACAAATTGCCTGCCTAAATTTTATTTGATTCTAGAGCCAACTACTCCTTTATATCGCATGAATTTGGTAGAAAACTAGCTTTGCTTGTCGATAGACTAGATAATGCTTTATTAGTCGAATTTGCTAGTGGCAAATTTGTACCTGTTAGCCATCGTATGAAAAACATCTTAATTGACTTGAATGGGAATAAATTACGCGAGGAATTATTGCCTATAGAACTTAATGGTTTCGACATCGTGTTGGGAATGGATTGGCTTAGCTCCAATGACGTCGGGATATTGTGCAAGAAGAAGATTGTAAAGGTAACCCGCCTGGGAAAGAGTGATTTATGGTGTATGGAGATAAACGCAGAGCAAATTCTAGAATCATTTTGATTGATGAAAGCCAGAAAGTGTTTGGCCAAAGGATGTACGTCGAATCTAGCATTTGTGATAGATGCTAAGAAGGAGAAAAAGGAGATGCAGAGCATTCTCGTCGTGTGTGATTACCCGGAAGTATTTCCCGAAGATCTTCCCGGATAACCGCCTGATAGACAAGTGGAGTTTAGAATAGACTTGTTACCAGGGACGACGCCAATAGCAAAAGCACCTTACCGATTAGCACCGACGGAGATGAAGGAGCTGATGATGCAACTTCAGGAGTTATTGGACAAAGGTTTAATTAGACCTAGTTCGTCGATCTGGGGAGCTCCAATGTTATTCGTAGAGAAGAAAGACGGGAGCATGAGGATGTGTATTGATTACAGAGAGCTGAATAAAGCAACAATAAAGAATAGATATCCATTACCGAGACCTGTTCGATCAACTTCAAGGTTCGAGCTATTTCTCGAAGATCGATCTTAGGTTAGGATATCTTCAGCTCAAAGTAAGAGAGCAGGATATAGAGAAGACTGCATTCAGAACACGATATGGGCACTACGAGTTTTTGGTTATGTCGTTTGGACTAACCAATGCTCCAGCAGCATTTATGGATTTAATGAACAGGGTTTCTAATCCATTCGTGGATAAATCTGTGATAGTGTTCATAGATGACATTCTGATTTATTCGAAAATCCAAGAGGAGCATGGTAGACACTTACGAGAAGTGTTAGAAGTCTTGAAGAAAGAGAAGTTGTATGCAAAGTTCTCCAAATGTGATTTTTGGATTTGAGAAGTCCAATTCTTGGGTCACGTGGTCAACCAAGAAGGGATAATGGTTGATCCAGCGAAGATCGAAGTTGTGATGAAGTGGGAACAACCGAAAAGTCCCACGGAGATCCGAAGCTTTTTGGGATTAGCCGGATATTACCAAAGGTTTATCCAAGGCTTTAATTTGATCGCTAGTCCATTGACAGCTTTTACCCACAAAGGAGTTACTTATGCTTGGAGTGATAAGCATAAAGAAGCATTCGAGAAGCTAAAGAAGAAGCTATGCGAGGCACCGATTCTTTCTCTACCTGATGGAGTTGAAGACTTCATTGTTTATAGCGATGCATCTGGTGTTGGATTGGGTTGTGTTTTGACCCAAAGAGATAAGGTGACCGCGTATACATCTCGACAACTGAAAGAGCATGAAAAGAACTACCCGACTCATGATTTGGAGTTGGCAGCGGTAGTTTTCATTCTAAAAATATGGAGGCATTACCTCTATGGCACGAAGTGCAAACTTTTCACTGATCATAAGAGTCTCCAATATCTCTTTAATCAGAAAGAATTGAATATGAGGCAACGACGCTGGCTAGAGTTACTTAAGGACTACGACTGTGAGATACTTTACCACCCCGATAAAGCAAATGTTGTTGCTGATGCTCTCAGTCGGAAAGTCAATCTTGAAAGGAAAAGCCCAAGAGCGTTGAGAATTGAAGTTGTCTCGACCATTGTGGAAAGTATAAAGAAAGCTCAAGGGGAAGCTTCTGAGAAGAATGATCGAAAGGAGGAACGTTTGGGCAAAACATTGGTGTTCGGTATAAACAGTCATGGAGTGAAGATGTTCCAAGATCGGATTTGGATACCTAAGACAGGAGGAGTCAGAGATCTTCTGATGGAAGAAGCTCACAAGACCATGTACTCGATTCATCCCGGTAGCACTAAAATGTATAGGGACCTGAAACCCTACTACTGGTGGCCGACGATGAAGCTTGATGTTGCAAGGTATGTGGCCGAGTGTGTGACTTGTGCAAGAGTCAAGACACAACATCAGAAACCATATGGGAGTTTAAAACCTTTACATGTGCCTATGGGTAAATGGGAAGACATCACTATGGATTTTGTCATTAAACTACCCATAACAAAGAATGGTCACGACATGATTTGGGTGGTCGTTGATCGATTCACTAAGAGTGCGCATTTCATAGCAGCCAAGGAGAAATTGTCTATGGAAAAGCTTGCGAATTCTTACGTGAAGGAAATAGTGAGGCTTCACGGTGTTCTGTTAACGATTGTGTCAGATCGTGACAGCCGTTTCACCTTGCGATTTTGGAAAAGTCTATAAGAGGAATTGGGTACCAAGTTGTGTTTAAGTACAGCTTACCATCCACAGACTGATGGTCAGAGAGAACGGATGATACAGACACTTGAAGATATGCTGAGAGCATGTACCCTGGAATTCCAAGGTATTTGGGATGAACATTTACCTTTGGTAGAATTTTCCTACAATAATAGTTTCCACTCGAGCATTAAGTTGACACCTTATCAAGCTTTGTATGGACAAAATTGTCGTACGCCGTCTTGTTGGCTTGAGGCTGGGGAAAAGCAGTTTATGGGACCGGAGATAGTCCATCAAACTGCTGAAAAGTTGAAAATAATTAGGGAAAGAATGTTAGCAGCTCAGGATCGTCAAAAGAGCTATGCTGACAACAAGCGAAGACCGATGACTTTTGAAGTTGGAGATTCGATTTTGCTTAAAGTCTCGCCGTGGAAGGGACTTATAAGATTTGGTAAAAAGGGAAAATTAAGTCCAAGGTTTATTGGACCGTTTAAAGTTCTTCAGAGGATTGGGAACCAAGCTTACAAGCTCGAACTACCAGAAGAACTGAGTGGAATTCATAACAATTTTCATGTGTGTTACTTGAGGAAATTCACGGGAGAAGTTCCCGACATGATTCCACTTTCGGAGTTGAGAATCGATGAGAACAAAAGGTTGATTGAAGAACCATAAGAAATCGTTAACCGAAAGACTAATAAGTTGCGACGTAACATGGTTGAGTTAGTGCTTGTCCGATGGAAACACATGAATGGGCCAAATCTCACATGGGAGACGGAGAGTGACATGATGAGTCGCAACCCGTATTTGTTTGTTGATGTGTGATTCCGGGGACGGAATCATTCTAAGGTGGAGAGAATTGTAACGCCCGTGTTTCTGGGCTTCCCATTTTTAGCAATGTAATAGTCTAAGTTAACCTTTGTAACCCAGTTAAAATAATAAGAATGTATTATTTGAATATTATGTGTTTTGTGCTTAATTGTGTGTCTTAATTGAATTAAGAATAAAAATAAGCGTCAAAATGAAATGTTAGATAAAGTCAATATCTATGTATAATGTTGTAGTAGTTGAAACGAGGTTTCCGAATATATAAAGAATGCTAAAATCCGAGTTATAACGAAGAAGTTATGACCTGTCGAAGTTTCGCGACAAAACCGACAACGCTGAGTGACGTAAAAAGTGAAATTTACGTTAGAGCGATATTTAGCCTTAGTGACCTAAACGAGAATCGAAGATCTCGTTGATAGTAGTGCGTTGGTGAAAAGACAGACGAAAACGGACGTCAGACGAAGAAGTTATGAATTTCTAACGAAGTTTTTCTTTCCCGACCTACTAAAAATAAATAATAAAAATAAAGTCAGAACAAGCCGACAGAGTCTAAATGAAAGTTGTAGAGTATGGTCTGACCTACTCGTGGATATAAAGAACGTCAAAAACGGAGCTCGTATGCGAAAGTTACACAATTTAGAAGTTTGACGAGTCAAATTATGCCGAGCGTAATTTGAGTACGCCCAACGTACTCAGAGGAGTGCAAGTTGTCTGACCAATACTCGAGTGCCACCAAATGATGCATGCAGTGACGTCGGAGTATGCCCAACGTAACCAAATTAATCCCAACGTACTTGGAAATTACGCCCAGCGTAATCCTAGACCCAGCAGCCTATAAATAGAACTCGAGATCAGCCATTTTCCTTGCGATTTTTCTTCCTCCCTCTCTAAGTTTTGCATCGTTTTGCGTGCCAATCATATCCCGAAGCCCCGGTATCATTCCCGAGCCCTGAAGCAAGTTCCGAAGCCTCGAGGATCTCGAGAAGTGAGATTTTCGAGCCGCAGCCCTGGCCACGAGGAGCCCGGTTTTTGTGAAGATCTTCCAGATCTACCGAAGAATACTACTTCTACAAGTCGTAGTGCTGTCCGATCATCTTCTGATCAAGTGAGTGTGTAGTTGCTGTCCGATCATCTTCTGAAGAATACTACTTCTACAAGTATTTTATACGAAATACGTGTTATGTGTATATTTTGTTGTTATATGCGTGAATGTATATTCACTTTCTTCTATCTCATAGATCTGATTTTATTCTCTATGAAATACGTGTTATGTGGGTGTGCCTCAACTGTTATGTGGAATATGTATCAAATGAGAATGTTATACAGGTTTTAAACTATGTATAAAAATATATATTTTCATCTACTAATATGTTGGGTAGAACATGGGTAGATAGTTGATGTGTGATAAACAGATGAGAGGCCTCGATGTTGTTGTTGTTGATCTAGTTATTCAACGGAGTATGAATAACGACCACAGACTCTTTCTAGACAGTCATGTGGAACGCTAGCAGGTTCATAACCTGTAGGTATTGTGAACGATGTGTTCACATGTGTACTCTATCCCCCTCATGGTTGCCTTTAGGATATCTATTGTTGAGGAAACCCCTTAGCAGTAATGTTTGTCCCGATGAAAATCCTAGATTAGGTCCCTTGAGATAGATGTTGTTTTAGGGACATAAAGTGAGGATAACGGGAATGGGTAATCGAGTTATTATTGGTTGGTGAAATTAAATATAATTATTTATTGTGGGTTGAAAACCGTATAAGCTCACCAGGCTCCCAAGCCTGACCCACTCAGTTTTATTTGTATTACAGGAAGTGGCGCAAGGGCATAAGATGGATGAATCATCGAGTTGTTTTGTTTACAAGTCTGTATATGTATATATTTGTTGAATGACTTGTAATGTTATCGTTTATGCTTTATGGTCTGTATTGGAACATGACATCCCGAGTTTTGATTATATAATGAAAATGCATCTCTTAATGAAATGCTTTGATAAATATTATTTTATCTATTTTGTTTTGGGAACAAATTTCGCAACTCTTTTAAATCAAAAGGATTTACGATGAAATTATTTTAAAAAGCATAAATGAAATCAGTCTTTTCTGGCCGTGATTTTCTGAGGAGCCAACTCGTCGAGTCCCCCACTGAAACTCATTCTGCCTACCCAACGCACCACCAGAGCCAAACTCAAACTCAAGAGTTTGGTGTGACCCAGAGTTGGAACCGCTCGATCCAAAGAAGCACTCAATTCACGACTCATGGCCCGCAACCCGCGCATATACCTCTTCTCCAATTCCCTTGGGTTGCTACAACCACGACTCAAATCAGAGTATAACGATTCCCGAAAAATATAGAGACCTCCGTCTCTTTCCTGATTTGGCCCCCGGGCTCCCGAATACTCAATCCATTAAGGCTACTAAAGCCTAAGAACTCTCCTGCGTCATGTTCTGATCAACTAATAACATGGCTCCCTGCCGTACCATGACACCCTCTTATTGACTAGTGAGTACTACGGCTCCCCGCAGTATCACAACACCCTCTTGCTGACTAGTAGTACTACGGCTCCCTGCAGTATCACAACACCCTCTTGCTGACTAGTGAGTACTATGGCTCCCCGCAGTATCACAACACCATTTCGCTGACTAGTGAGTACTATGGCTCCCCGTAGTATCACAACACCCTCTCGCTGACTAGTGAGTACTACGGCTCCCCGCAGTATCACAAAACCCTCTCGCTGACTATTGAGTACTATGGCTCCCCACAGTATCACAACACCCTCTCGCTGACTAGTGAGTACCACGGCTCCCCGCAGTATCACAACACCCCTTGCTGACTCGTGAATACTACGGCTCCCCGCAGTATCACAACACCCTCTCGCTGACTCGTGCATGCTTCAGTTCCCTGTAGCCTTACAACACTTTCTCTTACCACCCACGGTCTCAACCTCAAGTCGGCTCCACACGTTGCATCCATTAACCCACGTTCCACGGCCCAACATAGATAGGTGCACACATACCCATCCAAAAGTAAATGTCACTACTCCTAACGGCAATCGAAACGACAACTCCTTTTCTCGCTGCAATCCTCATTCTTTAATAATCTGGTTTAACATCAACTAGTCGACGTGCCTCCACCGGATACTTTGGTACACCAACACAGAATCTCACGAGGTTTTGCCCAATCCACTGATCTTATAGTCACAACCCCGTGCTTGGATACCGCATTGCTCTTTTGGAACCTCTCAACCGATCTTCCTCTCTCACCACTTGAACCTTCAGAGTATTCCATCTCCCAACTTGAAACATCGAGTCATCGTCAATGGCTCAGAACATGTTGTCGGGACCCTGGAATTGGTTGACAAATCAACTGCTGCCTTTTCAGGGGTATAAATTACAATCTATACTTTCACTTGCAAATATCAGCTATTGCATCCACAATCCAGCGACCCGATCACACTCGAACTCGACATATGCTAACCCCTAGAAGCACAGTCCATGAAGAATCTTCCATTTCACTCATCCTTTCTCAACACATACCACATGCATTACCCCGCTCTGCACATAGCCTCGATCACCATTAACCCTGGACTCATGAATCCGCACCGCAGGTCTCTATATGCAACTCTTTAACCTCTCTCGAACAAATCTCTGATCCCCTCAATAAAACACTCGGTTCTCCCCCACTTAGGGTTCTAACCATCACCAATTGGCACACCAACAATGTATCCCACAAACTGTTTCCACTAGCAACATCACACTTACTCTTGGAAGGTGCTACTCAACGCTCGATGATCTCCCCGACAGAGATCCAGCAACTTCCAATACCCCGAATCTCAGATGAAATCCTCAGAACTTCCCATCATGACTGCCTTTATTCAGTCAGAATCTCACACATTCCATCACTAGACTTCCCAACTGTCCAGTGTCAACCCTGATATGGAAATAGTGAACCATCATCCTCCTCATCCTCGACTCCTCAACCCACGCCCCATCACGTCTCTCATGATAAGAGTAGAACCCACATTACCACTCTCGATACCCATCCAATACAATGAGAGCCACCTCCCTTATATACCCCTCTTGAGTCCGACATTGCAGCTAACACATGCCCTACTATACTCAATATGGTGTATCTTGGTCCTTGACCATCTCGGTCCCTACTGATGATCTTATAAGGCTATATCTTTACCTCGCGGCATGCCCACTACCATATACTCTGGTTGAAGATCACCCTCAGTGCAATCCCACAGGGCTCACCCCCAAACTCAGGAATCGAAATCTCAACACCTCTTACGTGTCCCACTAGAAACGAAATAAACACTACTCAGGTCACAGAAAGTGACATCTCCACTATTGGTCGTTCACTCAGCCCATAACGTATTCTTCCATAACGCACCATCCCTAATCATCCCTGAGTTTTGCCACTCCAACTGGCATATCACCAACAATCCTTCGGAGCTAACTCGATTTCCCTCTCTAGGGATGCTCCACTAAAACATGTTCATCATGGCCTTCTGGCCCCAAAATCTTTCACATCTGATCTCAGTCTAGACAATCACCACGAAGTAACCGGTAAAACCAGAAGCACTAACTGCCACATGTCATGGTACTCAAACCATGTGGCCACCTCTAGATCCGCTATGAATCATGGTACCCGTACCATGTTATCTCTTCTTAATCTACTACGAATCATGGTACTCGAACCATGTCCTCTCTTCTCAATCTACCTCAAATCATGGTATTCGAACCATGACATCACCTCTTGATCTGCTACTTATCATAGTACTCGAACCATGATATCACCTCTCGATTTGCTACTTATCATGGTACTCGCACCATGACATCACCTCTCAATCTACTACTTAGATCCTCCAGAATACTCCCTGCATCGGGTATGGGTCCTCTGCTTTTAGTAGTACGCGTCCATACTATCCGCCACATCTACCCATACTCTCTACACGGACCATCCCAGATTCCCTAAGTAGCTGCTTAACCTTTTCAATCGCCAATCCCAACACGTATGCTCGCCCCCAACGAAATGTTCTACTCTAACATCGTACTCATCTGACTACGGTCACATCCTAGGCTCTTCCTAGGTTCTCACACTTCTCCGCCATCAGCTGCTGAGAAACTCCTTATGATGCCAGTCATCTACCTCCTGAATATCGTCACATTCACTTGGTAGATGGCTCCCATCCTCGGGAATTCCACAAATCACGAAGCAAGCAGCATTCAGGCATCGAATAAACATGTAAAACCCACTCTAGGTGATAACTCCACTTGCTCTACTCATACTAAAAAGATATCACCGAAATCTACAACTCTACCCCTCGCGGGTATCTAACTACCCTCTCGATAGACTCCACAACTGCTCATCTAGGTATCTCTCCTAGATTACCCCTCTACTCATATCCCTCTCTAAAAGGGATTCCTGCTGGATACTCTCACTCAACACGTACTCGAAAGTGCATCACATTTATCAGCAACTCCTAGGCTAAGGTATCACAAATCAAGCCACTCTAGTCCTAAAACATGAAATACATAGCCTATCTCTAGCATGCATAATATCTCATAACATATCTCATACTAAAAAGTAAGGGTATTTTGGAAAATCACCGTTCGGGCTCTGGCTGATTGTACACACTGCTCCTTCTCATTTTTCTCTTAGAATCTCCTACTCACTTTTAGAAAAATTGTTTCTTTTGAAATTTCTCTCAAATCCTCAGTTTGAGTCCAGACATACCCGAAGGAGTATCCGAGTCCCTCAAACCAAGGCTCTGATAACAACTTGTAACACCGTGAGTTTTTCAAACAAATTTCTCATTTTAAAATCACAAAAATGCTCATAATACATTTCACAAAAATCCTAATTATCAAATTAACAAAACACAAATCCATAATTGTTTAATTAATGATCCAGGATCCTACAAAACATAACTCTTTATCTCGTGTGTACAATCAAGCCATCACCTTCCTGTGAACCTAAGAAGTACCTGAAACACATAACACATAAAACGGTAAGCATGGAGCTTATTGAGTTCCCCAAAATACCACATACAACACATACGCCACTCGAGGCTACAGTACGACCCTCTGGTCGATGTGTCTCTGTGGGACCCTCCATTCCCGTAGCTCATTGGACCCTCTGGTCCGGTCATAGCTCGTTGGAACCTTTGGTCCGGTCTGTATCATTGGACCCTTGGGTCCGGTCTATATCGTTGGACCCTCCGGTCCGGTCTATACACACATAGCAGACATATATCACAATGCACATAATCTCATACAACAGTATAACATAATACTCAATGTAAGCACATAAGACCTTTCGGCCACACATAACTTCCACTCAAGGTAAAGTATAGTGAGAAGACTCACCTCATAAGCCGACCAGTGTAATCTTGCACTCGGACATCTCGAACTAGTCTCCGCCTGACACATAGATTACACATCTCTAATTATCACTTTGATCCTACTCCAATACCCCAAGGACCACTCTCTCTTCCTTCTTAACTCCTGGAGCGAATAAAAGACCATTTTATCCCTCTGAAATCTCCATTACTAATGTTGACCAAACCCTAAGCAGATTACATATATCGAGTCTTAATCGTAGTGTCAACTTGTCTAAATACTTGTTGTATAGTTAGATATCATGAAAATAATTTGTTGTATGCATGTAATTGTACTTAAATGAACTATCAATTTAAGTTGAACGCAATGCTGCTTAAGCGTAAAAAGAAAATTTGTTTTGTCAGAGAGTATTAGTCCCTTAAGCATTTATAGTTTGTATATCTTATGTGGTTCGATATACTTAGTTCACTATAAACATTGCTCTGATACCAATCTGTCACACCCCCAAACCTGAACGGCGGAAAGTTTACATTTGTCATATATACAATTGAATACATAGTAAAGAAAGCAATACAACCATCATATATATAATTGAAAGTTTACATTTGTCAAAAGTTACATGTTCAAAACCAATTACAATATGATGTCAAAAATACGAGATTAAACTGGCGCCGCAGCATCCCTTCATCAAAAGCGTAATGAATACCTGAAATTACTGATTTCCTGGGACATACAAGTAATTTTGAAAGAGTAGATCAGCATTTAAGCTGGTGAGTTTCATAAGTATTTAAGTGACAATGTTTGTATGAAATGAAATGTTTTGTCTTTGTTTGTTTGTATTTAGAAAATCCTATATTTTCTACTAGTATAAAAGTAGCCTTCTCTCAAGACCAATGTTTGTTTCCAAAATGTATGTAAGTGTAAAATAACCAATGTGTTTTGAAAACCTTGTAAATCAATGCATTTTTAATACCCCATGTGAGTTTTATAACCATACTATTGACTCGGAATGCCTATACACAACGTTCTTCAGGTGTTGGAATGTTATGACGTTTGTCACCCCAAACGGTGGACTGCAGCTAACAGTCAGGGCGCAGGTTGTCAAGCCCGTATAGATCTATACACAAACACCATGCTCCCCCTCCAAGGGATTCTGGTATATAATACAGGACTTGAAATGTGTACTCGAACGTACGTGAAGTTAGCGTCTCACAAAACCGTGGTATAAAAACAGATCTACTTGTTAAAATGTTTCATTTGTTCTTGTATACGAAAGTGACTTCTTGAAATTCATGTTTCTAGTACATAAGAGTTAGAAATTTGTTTGTAAACTATACCTATTATAGTTTTCTAAAAGTGTGTCTCGTTTGTTTAGAAATACCTAGAAAAGGAATCATTTGTTATGAAAACATAGATTTTTGGTGTAGAGTCTAAGATAGACAAGTATACATATAATCTAAGAAAATGTTTAGTTTATACATGCATTACAACAATTTATATTTCAAAGGATGGAATATAACATATTTTGTATATATAAAAGTTCCCTATATAGTTTATAAATCACATGCGATTTGGATATATAAAAGCACATAAAGTAATTGTTTATGTAACACACGATAATACTCGTGTGTTTTACTTGTAATCCCCCCCTCCTTGAAAGCATATAAAAGAATTTAGAGAATATTTAAAAGGTAAATTAAGGGGTATGAACTCACTTGAAAGTTTGAAGATAGCGAGATGGAAAACCGGGCAGGGTTTCGTCTCGGGAAACGGATTTTTCTCGGGATTCTCGGGAGTAAAATCGACCCTCGGGACTTGAGCAAAAAGACCAGAGCTTCGGGTTTGAACGGGCACGGAAAACGAGGCAAGATTGTGAGAGAAAGGAGAGAAATGAGCATTTTTCTCGGAATTCTCGGGAACCTCGGGAGTAAAATCGACCCTCGGGACTTGAGCAAAAAGACCAGAGCTTCGGGTTTGAACGGGCACGGAAAACGAGGCAAGATTGTGAGAGAAAGGAGAGAAATGAGCATTTTTCTCGGAAGCCCTTGCATTCTATTTATAGGAAGGCTGAACCGCCTCGGTACGCGGGGCGTACGCTCGTACGCAGCGCGTACGCGTACGTCATGCATGACCGAAGCCTCGACTACCTCGGCTTCGGATGGGACGAATCGGATGGGGAGGTGGGTCGGATGGGACGGCGGGTCGGATGGGACAGCGGGTCGGACGGGCGGGTCGGACGGGTCGGAAGCCTCAGATAGGGCGACGTGGACGATCAGAGGCCAAGTCTCTCGGGTATGCAGGGCGTACAGGGGTACGCAGCGCGTACCTCGGATGAGGACGCTGACTCCTCTTCGGATAAGGTCCGAATTTTGAATTAAATAAATATATAATTTATTTAATAAACTTCAAAAATTCATATCTTCATCATACGAACTCCGTTTTTGATGGTTTTTATATCCACGCGTAGGTGAGACTATGCTCTACAACTTTCGTTTAGACTCCGTCGGCAAATTCCGAAATTATTTTTTTATTATTTATATTATAACTCATCGTGTTTAAGGAATTTCTTTGAAAATTCATAACTTCTTTATCTGATGTCGGTTTTTGCCAGACTTTTTACCGCTGAAATACCATTGTTGAGACCTTCGATTCTCGTTTAGGTCATTCCGGCCAAAAGTCACTCGATCTCCGATTCAAGTTTTCAGCTGTCTGTTGTTAAGCTGAACTTGGAAAAATCATAACTTTGATATATGAAATCGGATTTGGGCGGTCTTTTTACGTACGATCATGGTTTAAAGACATTTAAACATAGAAGGAATTTAAATAGAACTATTTATACATTTTATTATGAAAGTAAATTTTATTACTCAAAAGTGGTTACAATACTTGACCATTTAGGTCATTTCAAAGAGTTGAAGTATCGGGTTGTCACATCATCCCCCCGTTAGAGAGAATTTCGTCCCTAAATTTAAAGTAGTAAAGATACTAGTGAACATGAAAGAGATGAGGGTACTTTTGTTTCATCTGATCTTCGCGTTCCCATGTGAATTCAGGTCCCCGCTTGGCGTTCCAGCGAACCTTCCACAAAGTTGAGGCTCTCGTTGATCTCGATCTCGTCTAGTGGAATAACAAGAGTCTCGTCG
Organism: Lactuca serriola; assembly: GCF_051521515.1. Classification (NCBI taxonomy): domain Eukaryota; kingdom Viridiplantae; phylum Streptophyta; class Magnoliopsida; order Asterales; family Asteraceae; genus Lactuca; species Lactuca serriola. The sequence goes on from NC_136410.1 coordinate 34,447,727, forward strand.
GACAGACACTTTTTCAAGTTTGAGATGTGGAAGGTTGGATGGATGTTACTAAGTTCGCGCGGTAGGTTAAGCTTGTAAGCCATAGGGCTGATTCTGGCAAGAATCTCGAAAGGCCCTATGTATCTTGGATTTAGTTTCCCACGCTTTCCAAAGCGTATTAAACCCTTCCACGGTGAGACCTTTAATAAGACGTGGTCTCCTACCTGGAATTCCAAAGGTTTCCTCCTTTGGTCAGCGTAGCTTTTCTGTCGGTCTCTAGAGGCTTTCAATCGTTCACGAATCTGAACGATCTTCTCTGTCGTTTCTCGTATGATTTCCGGACCGGTGAGAGTGCTTTCAGGAACTCTTCCTCTAGCTAACTGGGTATCGCCAACTTCAGTCCAGCACAGAGGGGATCTGCACTTTCGACCATAGAGGGCTTCAAACGGAGCAGCCATTATGCTTGTATGATAACTATTGTTGTATGAAAATTCGACAAGGGGTAAATGGACATCCCATGCCTTTCCAAAGTCAATCACACAGGCTCTCAGCATATCTTCTAAAGTTTGTATCGTTCTCTCACTTTGCCTGTCTGTTTGTGGGTGGTAGGCTGTACTCATGTCTAGCCTGGTCCCCAGGGAACTTTGTAGTGACTGCCAGAATCTTGAAGTGAATCTACTATCTCGATCGGAGATAATGGATATCGGAACACCATGCAGTCGCACTACTTCCCTTAAGTAAGTTCTTGTAAGCTTCTCCATTTTGTCAGTCTCCTTGATGGGTAGGAAATGCGCGGATTTGGTCAATCTGTCGACAATGACCCATATGGTATCGAGTCCACTTGTCGTCTTGGGTAACTTGGTTATGAAGTCCATAGTAATCCGCTCCCATTTCCATTCTGGTATCTCTGGTTGTTGTAGTAATCCTGACGGTTTCTGATACTCGACCTTAACCTTAGCGCAAGTAAGACATTTACTCACGAAGGTAGCAATTTCTGCTTTCATGTTAGGCCACCAGTATAGTTTCTTAAGATCCAGATACATTTTATCTGAACCCGGGTGAACGGAATACCTTGAGTTGTGAGCTTCGGTCATGACTACGTTTCTGAAACCACCATGTTTCGGGGTCCAGATTCGGTCCATGAGATAGTAGGCTCTGCCACCCTTGACTTCTAGATTCTTTTCCATTCCTCGCAGGGATTCACCCGCCACATTTTCAAGTTGCAAAGCTTCCATTTGTGCCTCCTTAATTTGTGTGGATAAGTGGGAATGGATAGTCATAGTCAGAGATTTGACCTTCCGACCAGTGTATTCTTTTCGACTGAGGGCGTCAGCTACTACGTTGGCCTTGCCAGGATGATAACGAATTTCGCATTCGTAGTCATTTAGTAACTCAACCCATCGTCGTTGTCGCATGTTGAGTTCCTTTTGATCGAAAATGTGTTGAAGGCTCTTGTGATCGGTGAAAATAGTACTCTTTGTTCCGTATAAGTAGTGCCTCCAGATCTTCAGAGCAAATACCACTGCTCCTAACTCAAGATCGTGTGTCGTATATTTTACTTCGTGTGTCTTAAGCTGCCGGGAGGCATAAGCAATAACCTTCCCTCTCTGCATAAGAACACAACCAAGTCCTTGATTTGACGCATCACAATACACTACGAAGTCTTCTATCCCTTCGGGGAGGGATAGTATCGGTGTGGTGCACAAGGCCTGTTTTAGCGTCTGGAATGCCTTCTCTTGTTTCGCTTCCTAGCCAAAGGCCACGCCTTTCTGGGTTAATGTAGTAAGAGGTTTCGCAATGCTAGAGAAGTTCTTTATGAATCTGCGATAGTAGCCAGCGAGACCTAGAAATTGACGAATTTCTGTAGGTGTCTTGGGTGCCGACCAGTTCTCAATGGCCTTAATTTTGGAGGGGTCCACGTGTATACCTTTCTCGCTAACAACGTGGCCTAAAAATTCGACTCTTCGAATCCAAAATTCGCATTTAGAGAACTTCGCATAGAGTTTCTCCGTTCGCAGTGTTTCTAGGATTTTTCGTAGGTGCTGACTATGCTCTTCCTCACTTCGGGAGTAGACAAGTATATCATCGATAAAGACGATGACGAACTGATCCAAGTAAGGACGGCATACCCTATTCATTAGGTCCATTAATACTGCTGGTGCATTGGTTAATCCGAACGGCATCACTACAAATTCATAGTGTCCATAACGAGTTCGGAAAGCTATCTTAGGAATATCCCCCTCTAGAACTCGTAATTGGTGATATCCGGATCGTAGATCTATCTTTGAGAAGTAGTTCGCTCCTTGAAGTTGATCGAATAGGTCGTCAATACGGGGTAGAGGATAGCGGTTCTTGACAGTAAGTTTGTTCAGCTCTCTGTAGTCGATGCACATACAGAACGATCCGTCTTTCTTCTTTACAAACAAGACCGGTGCTCCCCAAGGTGAGAAACTTGGTCTTATGAATCCTTTTTGAAGGAGTTCATTAAGTTGACTGGAAAGTTCCTGCATCTCTGCTGGTGCGAGACGATAAGGCGACTTCGCTACTGGGGTAGCTCCTGGAACTAAATCGATTCTGAACTCGACTTGGCGTTGCAGTGGTAATCCTAGTAGTTCTTCTGGAAAGATATCGGGAAAGTCGCGTACTACCGAGATGTTCTTGATGTCCTTCAGTTCTTGACTTGTATCAACGATGTGCGCTAGGAATGATCGACAATCCTTCCGCAAGCACTTTCGAGCTTGGATGCACGAAATGATGCGAAGGTTTGTACTAGATTTGTCGCCGTAGATAACTAATGTTTCGTTGTTAGGGAGGTTAAGACGAACTGCTTTTTCAAAGCACATGATGTCGGTGCGAAGAAGACTCAACCAATCCATGCCGACTATGACGTCAAAACTTTTAATTTGGACCGGCATGAGATTGATTGGAAAAGAATGGCCGTCTAAAGTTAACGTACAACCCATGTATATGCAGCTAGTGTTTTCGGTTTTTCCATTGGCCATCTCTACAGTGAATGATTTTTCTAACTTGCTAGGTTTAGGTTTGAGTAAATGAATAAAATTTTGACTCACGAAGCTTCTCTCCGCTCCACTATCGAATAATATGCATGCATATGAATTATCGAGAAGGAACGTACCAGCAACTATAGTTGGGTCAGCTACAACTTCGTCGTGGCCTATTGCCAAAACTCGTCCCACACCGCCGGTGCCTGCTGCCTTAGGACAGTTCCTCTTGTAGTGGCCCACCTCGCCACAACCGTAACAAGTCTGCCCTACACCCGCACTGGGAACTTGAGTGATCGGCCTTGCGGGGTCCTTGCAGAAACGGGTTGTGTGTCCCTTCCTGTTGCAGTTGGTGCACTGCATTTCCCGACAAGGTCCATGGTGGTGGTAATTGCATTTGGTGCACTTTGGAAGGTTACCTACATAAGGCTTTGTTGGGTAGGTATTTGTAGGAGCTGTAGTAGGTACAGTGGCAGCATTCACTAAAACCAGTTGTTTCTTTGCGGATTCCTGGGAAGACCCACCCTTCCCTTTATTCCACACTCTCTTCCTGCTATTGTTGTTTTGTTGTTGTTGTTGTTGTTGTTGTTGTTGTTTCCTTTCTGTGGTTCTGGTACAGAAGTGGTTGAGTTCTGATGACCTCCGTAGTCAATCAGAGATTGTTCCAGTTCCTTAGCACTTTCAAAGGTGTCAGGTTTGGAAGCTAACACGCTTGATCGAAGTTGGGGCGTCAGTCCCCAGATGTACCTTTCTATTTTCTTGCTCTCGGGAGCAATCATATCTGGACAAAGAATTGCCAGCTCGTAGAATCTGTTGGTATAAGTAGCGATGTCGGTACCAACCATTCTGAGAGTCCATAGCTCGTGTTCAAGCTTTTGAATCTCTCCCCGTGGGCAGTAATCTCTCATCATCATGGCTTTCAGGCTCTCCCAGCTTATGGAGTTTGCCACGATTAGGGTAAGTACTTTAACGTGGCCATTCCACTAAGTCAAAGCTTTATCAATAAAGGTGAAAGTTGAAAATTTGACTTTGCTGTGCTCGGGACAAAAGCAGATTTCAAAGACTGCCTCCGTCCTTTCAATCCACTGCCTCAGGGCCATCACACCACCAGTTCCATAAAATATCCGGGGCTTGGAATTAGTGAAGTCCTTATAGGTACATTCTCGAGGTGGTCCATGACTCTCGCCATGGTTGGATGGGTGTGTGCCAGATCCCGAGCCATTAGTACTCGAGTTATTGATCTGTGACATGGCAGCTGCCACCGCTGCGGTGACTGCTGCTTGGAACATAACGACATCAAATTGAGGTGGTGGAGGTGGTGGTGGTCCAGGTGTTTCCCCACCGTTGTTTCACCTTGGGTTCCTACGCGGAGGCATCCTTCAACTATAGGTTGAAAAGACCAGGATAAGAATTCCATAGAATAGAAAATGTATGTGTCTCATGAACTAAATCGCTATAGTTCAACAACAGATGATAGTATGAGTCTTAAAATAGAAGAATGAAAGTTATTTGTAAGACTGAAAGTATGAAACAAGTATTTGGTTTCTTAAAGACCTTTCAAAGTTTGAACGAAATACTTAACGTAGTAGTAATAGTGTCACTTATATTAATATAGAAGTTGTTACAATGATCATGAAAATTTGACCCCTATAAAGGTCTCCGATTACAAAGTTCGAGAAATTTAAAGACTTTTAGCCGAGGTCCTAAGCTATAACAAAATTTGAGTCTTTGACAAGCACTACTTGCATCGTAGGTTGCGCTTGGAGCTTGACTCTGCATCTGATTGCTTCGACTCCATTAGATGCCTATCAAAATCGGCTTGTTGTTCCCTCCGTTCAGCGAGGGCTGCAATCATTTGCGCTTGGAATGCTTCGGTTTGGAGTTGAGCATTGTCTTGTATCTTGTCCAGCCTACGGATGTCAGAAGTGTGAACCTGCACTTCCACGTTGACATCCCGGAGTCGGCTAGCTTGAACTCCGGACTGATAGGACTGATTGGCTAACTTACCCACCATTACCGGGAGTGCTCGATCAGCCGAACCTCCGCCGTGGACATCATAGAAGTCCCGGCACATGCCGTAGGGAGGGCGTAGGTTTTGCTGTTGGCTCCAATGGTGGAGGTGACTTCCCCAGACGGGAGTCGGTCCTTGAAAGTTCCTTACGAAGACGGGAGGTTGAATGGGTGGTGGATCGATAACTTCCGGCTCTGAGTCGGTACCGGAGTCATCACCCACTTCTATGGGTTCCTCGTCCTCTTCGGGATCATCTTCGATCCATCCTCCGTTGCCTTGGTTGGGAAAGTAGGGGTCGCCAGGGTGGTGAAATCCAGCCATTTGACTGTACGAGAAATAAGGTTATAAGAATTGAATAAAGTTGGAACATGCAAAACATGTATGTTAAACTAGTTTAGATAGCAAATACTCCTATAGTATTTTAATTCTTGTGTTTGATTCTTGTAATGGTTTGGTAAGGTTTGACTTGTTGCTTACTACGATCATTCCTCGATATACGTTGGTCCAATCTCGGGCAAATATAGTTGATCACGCTATATTTGTCCCAAATCAGATTACATATATCGAGTCTTAATCGTAGTGTCAACTTGTCTAAATACTTGTTGTATAGTTAGATATCATGAAAATAATTTGTTGTATGCATGTAATTGTACTTAAATGAACTATCAATTTAAGTTGAACGCAATGCTGCTTAAGCGTAAAAAGAAAATTTGTTTTGTCAGAGAGTATTAGTCCCTTAAGCATTTATAGTTTGTATATCTTATGTGGTTCGATATACTTAGTTCACTATAAACATTGCTCTGATACCAATCTGTCACACCCCAAACCTGAACGGCGGAAACATTCGGGGGCGGATTACTTCATGTGGTAACGTAACAATTGAATACATAGTAAAGAAAGCAATACAACCATCATATATATAATTGAAAGTTTACATTTGTCAAAAGTTACATGTTCAAAACCAATTACAATATGATGTCAAAAATACGAGATTAAACTGGCGCCGCAGCATCCCTTCATCAAAAGCGTAATGAATACCTGAAATTACTGATTTCCTGGGACATACAAGTAATTTTGAAAGAGTAGATCAGCATTTAAGCTGGTGAGTTTCATAAGTATTTAAGTGACAATGTTTGTATGAAATGAAATGTTTTGTCTTTGTTTGTTTGTATTTAGAAAATCCTATATTTTCTACTAGTATAAAAGTAGCCTTCTCTCAAGACCAATGTTTGTTTCCAAAATGTATGTAAGTGTAAAATAACCAATGTGTTTTGAAAACCTTGTAAATCAATGCATTTTTAATACCCCATGTGAGTTTTATAACCATACTATTGACTCGGAAAGCCTATACACAACGTTCTTCAAGTGTTGGAATGTTATGACGTTTGTCACCCCAAACGGTGGACTGCAGCTAACAGTCAGGGCGCAGGTTGTCAAGCCCGTATAGATCTATACACAAACACCATGCTCCCCCTCCAAGGGATTCTGGTATATAATACAGGACTTGAAATGTGTACTCGAACGTACGTGAAGTTAGCGTCTCACAAAACCGTGGTATAAAAACAGATCTACTTGTTAAAATGTTTCATTTGTTCTTGTATACGAAAGCGACTTCTTGAAATTCATGTTTCTAGTACATAAGAGTTAGAAATTTGTTTGTAAAACTATACCTATTATAGTTTTCTAAAAGTGTGTCTCGTTTGTTTAGAAATACCTAGAAAAGGAATCATTTGTTATGAAAACATAGATTTTTGGTGTAGAGTCTAAGATAGACAAGTATACATATAATCTAAGAAAATGTTTAGTTTATACATGCATTACAACAATTTATATTTCAAAGGATGGAATATAACATATTTTGTACATATAAAAGTTCCCTATATAGTTTATAAATCACATGCGATTTGGATATATAAAAGCACATAAAGTAATTGTTTATGTAACACACGATAATACTCGTGTGTTTTACTTGTAATCCCCCCCCCTTGAAAGCATATAAAAGAATTTAGAGAATATTTAAAAGGTAAATTAAGGGGTATGAACTCACTTGAAAGTTTGAAGATAGCGAGATGGAAAACCGGGCAGGGTTTCGTCTCGGGAAACGGATTTTTCTCGGGATTCTCGGGAGTAAAATCGACCCTCGGGACTTGAGCAAAAAGACCAGAGCTTCGGGTTTGAACGGGCACGGAAAACGAGGCAAGATTGTGAGAGAAAGGAGAGAAATGAGCATTTTTCTCGGAATTCTCGGGAATCTCGGGAGTAAAATTGACCCTCGGGACTTGAGCAAAAAGACCAGAGCTTCGGGTTTGAACGGGCACGGAAAACGAGGCAAGATTGTGAGAGAAAGGAGAGAAATGAGCATTTTTCTCGGAAGCCCTCGCATTCTATTTATAGGAAGGCTGAACCGCCTCGGTACGCGGGGCGTACGCTCGTACGCAGCGCGTACGCGTACGTCATGCATGACCGAAGCCTCGACTGCCTCGGCTTCGGATGGGACGGATCGGATGGGGAGGCGGGTCGGATGGGACGGCGGGTTGGATGGGACAGCGGGTCGGACGGGTCGGTCGGACGGGCGGGTCGGAAGCCTCGGATAGGGCGACGTGCACGATCAGAGGCCAAGTCTCTCGGGTACGCAGGGCGTACAGGGGTACGCAGCGCGTACCTCGGATGAGGACGCTGACTCCTCTTCGGATAAGGTCCGAATTTTGAATTAAATAAATATATAATTTATTTAATAAACTTCAAAAATTCATATCTTCATCATACGAACTCCATTTTCGATGGTCTTTATATCCACGCGTAGGTGAGACTACGCTCTACAACTTTCGTTTAGACTCCGTCGGCAAATTCCGAAATTATTTTTTTTATTATTTATATTATAACTCATCGTGTTTAAGGAATTTCTTTGAAAATTCATAACTTCTTTATCTGATGTCGGTTTTTGCCAGACTTTTTACCGCTGAAATACCATTGTCGAGACCTTCGATTCTCGTTTAGGTCATTCCGGCCAAAAGTTACTCGATCTCCGATTCGAGTTTTCAACTGTCTATTGTTAAGCTGAACTTGGAAAAATCATAACTTCGATATATGAAATCGGATTTGGGCGGTCTTTTTACGTACGATCATGGTTTAAAGACATTTAAACATAGAAGGAATTTAAATAGAACTATTTGTACATTTTATTATGAAAGTAAATTTTATTACTCAAAAGTGGTTACAATACTTGACCCATTTAGGTCATTTCAAAGAATTGAAATATCGGGTTGTCACAGCTTGTCCAAGGATGGTGTAAGCTTCGTTCCGAATGCCATTGGGACCTTATCATTTAAATCTCCTACCCTTCCGAATTTCGCAAGTATGGTCTTCGTGTAGGCTTCTTGGTTGATGAATATACCTTCTGAACTCTGTCTAATATTTAAACCAAGTAAAAGTTAATTGGACCAATTGAGCTTATCTCAAATTTAGTTTCCATCAATTTTCGGAATTCAACTATTAATTTAGGATTAGTGGATTCGAAAATGATATCATCAACATAAATTTGGACAATCATTAGATGGTCACCATCTTTCTTGCGAAAGAAGGTTTGGTCGACCGAGCCTTGTTTAAAATTAGATTGCTTTAAGAAACGAGTAAGGGTTTCATACCATGCACGTGGTGCTTGTTTTAAGCCATACATAGCCTTATCCAAGATGTAGCAATGATTTGGATACTTTTCATTCACGAAACCTAGTGGCTGTTCCACATAGACTGTCTCTTCTAATTCACCATTCAGAAACGCACATTTTACGTCAATTTGATAGACTTCAAAATTCTTGTGCGCTGCATATGCAAGGAAAATCCGAACAGATTCTGTCCTTGCAACGGGTGCAAATGTTTCTTCATAGTCTATACCTTCCTCTTGGAAATACCCTTTTACAACCAACCGTGCTTTGTTCCGAATCATATTGCCTTCTTTGTCAAGCTTATTACAAAATACCCATTTTAATCCTACCATAGAAGCATCCTTTGGAGTTGGAATCAGTCTCCATACCTTGTTGCGCTCGAACTCATTAAGCTCTTCCTACATTGCTTGCACCAAATTGGAATGATCAAGAGCAATCTTTACAGTTTTTGGCTCAATTTTGGAGATGAACGAATTAAACATGCAAAATTCCATTTTTGAAAATAATGCAGTTTGAATCGCTTTTTGTTGAGCTCTAGTGAGAACTTCTAAAGATGCCGCTCCGATAACTTGAGATTTTGAATGATCTTTGGTCCATTTAGCTAATGGGGGATAGTTCGGATCATAGGATGGATCCAATTCTGCATTCATGTCTTTGAATTCCGATTGAGTGTCGGAGTCATTATTTTCATTATCATTCTCCCCTGGAAGTTTGCATGGGAGTATATGTTCGGAATTGGATGCTCCCATGGATTGGAATATCATTGTTGACTTCGGGATTTTAATTCTCCCCTTGAACAGGTGTATCGAATGTGGAGGTTGAAGTAGAATCCCCCTGAACTGGATCATTTGAAGCTTGTGGCGAATGTGGAATTTCAGAATCCTTCGGAATAGGTGGCTCATTTCCAAGATCTTTGACAACATCATCAATGATTTTCTTCAATTCATCTTCCTTATTACCTGGAGAATTTGATTATGAAGAAATGGCCTTTTCGGGCTCATCAAACAAATTCATGAATTCCTCATAAAGATTTGAAAGAGGAATCGTCATCGGATTTGTTGAAGGAAAGATTTCCTCTGGTGGACAATTAGTCTTCTGATACTTCTTAAGATATTTATCATCAAACATGACATAATAGGTTTCTTTTATACTTTTGGAAGTAAGAGACTACCCATATATGCCTTAGAAGTAAGAGAGTACCCCAGAAAGATTCCTTTGTTAACCTTAACATCAAATTTGTTTTGTTGTTCTTTTGAATTAAATATGAAACACCTGGCACCAAAGACATGAAAGAGCTTAAGGTTAGGTTTTGTTTTATTTAGAATATCATAAGGAGTGATAAGGAATCTCTTATTGATTAAAGACCGATTATGAGTGAAACAGGCAATTCCGATAGCATCAACCGAGAAATAAAGCGGAAGGTTCATAAACGATAACATAGTTCTTGCAGCTTCGTAATGAGATTGGTTTCGTCTTTTAACGACACCATTTTCCTGAGGAGTGCAAGGAGCAGAGAAGTTGTCAGAGACTCCTCTTTCAGTCAAGAATTATTCAAACACTTGGTTTTTAAATTCAGAACCGTTATCACTTCAAACATTCCAAACGGGCTTTCGCAGTTTGAGCTCGATCTACTTGATGAAGTTCTTTATTCTAGAAGTTGCATTTGATTTCTGTCTAAGAAAATAAACCCAAGTAAATCTAGAAAAATCATCAACTATAACTAGAATATACTTATTACTACCAATGCTCTCAATGGCAGATGGGCCACAAAGATCAATGTGTAAAAGTTATAGCGGCTTGATTACTTTGGTGTTTATTATAGTCGAGTGACTTTTGCGACTTTTCTTTCCTAGTTTGCAAGTAGCACACAAATGTTCCTTCTCAAACTTCAGAAGAGGAAGTCCTCGTACAAGATCGCCAAGTACAAGTTTGTTGATGTCCTTGAAATTCAGATGCGAGAGCCTTTGGTGCCATAGCCAACTGTCATCCGAAGATGCTTTCATAAGTAGGGAAATGGAAGGCTTTCCGGTGATCGGTTTTATGTTCAAAGGAAACATCTATCCCTTTCTTTTGGATTTTAGAAGCACTTCCTTTGTTTTCTTCTCAATGATTTCCGATCCCTCATCAGCGAATGATACTTTCAGCCCTGTGCCTACAACCAGTTGAGAAGCACTTATCAGGTTATGTTGCAGGCCTTCCACATAGACTACCTTCCGATTGGAGAATTCGCCATTAGTAATCATGTCATATCCTTTGATCTCTCCCTTGGCATTATTTCCGAACTTTACTTTTCCACCATCATTTAGTGATTGGAATTCTCTCAACTCTTCTCTCCTTCCCGTCATGTGACGCGAACAACCACTATTGATGTACCATTCAGAGTCGTATGGTTTGTCACTGATTACCTACAAAATTCAGAAACATTTAGGAACCCAAACTTTCTTGGTTCCTTGTGAGATTTTCTTATAAACAGGAAAAATTATATTTGTATCAACCCAAAATGTTCTTTTGAGCAAAACACTATTCTCTCCTCTAAATATTTTAAAAACCTTCATTTTATTATTACAAAGATTAACGTCAACAGGAATTGTTTTTCTTTGAATAAAATCCTTTTGTTTTTCAACCATTTTCTTTTCAAAAGCCTTTTTCTCTTTTTTCAAGTTTGCTTCGAATTCCTTGAGAGAAATATCTAGTTCCGAAACCACTTTATTTTTGTCCTTAACATTCTTTGATGTGTTGACAGATTTTGAAACATTTGTTTTTGGAGAAAAATGGGTTTTTTCTTTTCCAAAGGTTTCGTTTGTTTTAAAAATGATGGTTTCGAAAAACCTTTTGATTTTGAAACCTGTGGAGTTGTAGACTGTGGCTTTGAAAATGATTCAGGTTTCGGATTTGGAGAGGATTTTGCATTTTTATTTGCAGGTCATTCTGGGTTAATAGAATTGGAATTTTTAGATTTCCATAAATGCTTTGTTTCTTTTAAGTTTTTCTGATATCTAGCATCCAACTGTTGTGTCTGAGCAATAAGTTCATCAGCTGACTTATGAATGTTAGCTCTAGGTTTCTCTTTTCTAGCAGGTTTTTCATGTTGTTCATAAGTAGTTTGACTTAGGATATCCTTGGTTCCACTTGGTCCTGCCTGATCGTAATGAAAGTCAACATGATTCAGTGGTTCCGGAACATATTTTCCTTTCGTTTTCCAAGATGTCATTTTAGAAAGACCTTTTTTTTCGTCCGAATTATCTATTGGTCCAGACCAGAAAAATTCATCACAACCATTAGCATTATCATCATTATCAATGAACGTTAGTTCTAACGTGTCTTTTTTTTTTGTTCAGTCCGATTTTTAAAAAAATTGATTGGGGACTGTTTGAACTTTCGGAAATACCGTGGCTTTTGTTTTTAAAACTTCTAAATCTTTATTTTTAACAACACAAATATATTCAATTGAATTTTCAGAAATCAACTTTTTCTTCGGTTCAGACTCATTTTGTACAAATGTTGAACAATCGATCTCATCCTCTACAGAAATCTCACTCATGTCACTTTCATCAAATTCAGAAACATTTTCAGCATTAAATGTATTTTCTGAACTCAATTTTGTACACAAAGAGTCAAATTTTTGCATAGTATTAGATTTAATATGTTGTTTATCTTTATCATCCAACATTTGCTTTAACATATTCTTGTGTTCCTTGGACTGAATATAAGCTTCAATTTTGTTAAGCCCAATTTTGTAAGATTTAGAAACATCATCAGAGGACACAATGGATTCACACTTATAACACTCTGCATCGATTTCATTCTCTTTCAAATCGAGAAAGGGTAAAATCATTTTGTGTATATTTTTACCTATGTCACAATCAAGATGCAGTCAAGGAATCTTAAAATATAACCGCTTCGCAATTAAATAGAAAATATTCCTTTGTTTTAAAAGTGCTAAATTGTCTCTCTTCAGATAAATAACATCATCCTTTGACCTATTAAGCTATAACTCCAGCTTCTCTAACTATATATTCCTCTCTCTACACATTTATTTGTTATCCTTCCGATTTGATCACTTAGGTCAGAATTGCTTAGACGAGTTCTCTTTAAACTGTCGCTAAAATTAGAGAAAGTGTAATTTAAATCATCTAATTCAGATTTGTAACGTGAAACAAGAATATTAAGTGATTGGAGTATGGAGTGTACCTTACTGATGACCTTCTCACATTCACTCACGTGTTCAGAAACAGGCCTCGTAGCAAAACAATTATTAGAAGGATCTCCGCCATCAGTTGCGTATCCGCTCTGTTCCGAGACCCCACTCTGAACCATCAGACAATTTCCTTCATAATCCAGAGCTTCAGACTTCGCAAAAAAAATCCACCATGTGTGGGCTTCCGAACCTCATCATCTTCGGAATCAATGGACCATACTTCAACACTACCAAATTCATCACCACCTTCCTACACAATCAAAGCAAGCTTCTTGTTCCCAACATTCTTTTTCTTCAAATACTCTATCTTCCGAAGATAGTAGGCTTCGTCTTTCTCGTCCTCCTTCTTCTTGTAACACCCGAAAATTCAAGCCAATTTAAACTTTTAAAAACATTTCAAATCCATTAAACATTACAAACTTGTTTTCAAAATGTATCATATCAGAATATCCTAGAAAAAAAATTCATAAAAAGTGAGGAGCTGTACGATCACGCATTTTCCTTGCCACGATCCTCTAAAGTACCTGAAACAATAAACTGAAACTGTAAGCCCGAAAGCTTGGTGAGTTACCCCCAAAATACTAATACACATACAATCCACATAACGATATTAGCAATATCATAACATAACAATCTGAACAGAACAGCACGTAACGGGTCACAACTTCACAGACTGGAATACCCGTGTGCCCACAGTGCGAGTCTGGAATGCCTACCGGTTCCTCAGCTCACACCTGGATTGCTACCGAGCCCTCCATACGAGTCTGGAATGCCTACCAGGCCCTCAGTTCGTATCTGGAATGCTCTCGAGTCCTCAGTATGCGTCTGGAATGCCTACCGGGCCCTCAGCTCATATCTGGAATACTCTAGGGTATGTTGGCTACCGCACGGAGCAGTACCACCTCAACCCATACCACATAACATGTCGACATGTAACATATAAATGCACATACAGGTAATCAATTAGTATCACATGTAGTCCTACCGACCTACCAAACTAGCATAACAACTGGCATACATTACTAACTCAAAGTCAACCTATCAGTAACTACTAATATATCAAATCCAATGGGCCGACCTTGGTGCTTTAGACCCCTTAGTATAGTGAGGATAACTCACCTGGCACTGCTGAAGTCCCGTTGATACAACTCCAGCTGCTGATTGACAGATTCCCGAACTGTCAACATCAAACAACACCCAATTAATAATTGGGTTCTAAGCCCAAGGTCCAACTCACACTATAAAAGCCCAAAAGTCAATAATGGGCCAAAGCCCAACATAGGCCCAACTTTCCAAATTGGGCCCAGACCTCTACACGGTCTTTCCTTAAGGCCCATCCAATTATTCCAATCCAATTTCCATGGCCCAATATCACATAATCATAAAGGCCCAATTCAAGGCCCATGTGAAATTAGGGTTTCACATAAAATGATAATTAGGGTTAAGTGTTTCTCACTTAACCCATTAAGGACTTAATTTGCTAAGGACTTAATCCATTAAGTCCAATATTGCTTTTAGGTTAATTTTGCCAATGATTATTATTTAATATTCCAAGTTATTAAATAATCTCGTGTGTGTCCCGATTAATTCTCAAAATTAGGGTTTTATGCCATTAGGGTTTTCCAAACCTTACTTAAGGTTTCCTACCCAACCTTGGCCCATTAATCAATTAGTTGGGCTTTTAGGTAACTTTGGGCCTCATTGGGCCCGCTAGGGTTTCATTGATCCCACATTGTCTAAACATCCCCCAAACGTGGTCCGAACACAATCAAAGCACACCGCCACCCGACAGGAGGCCGGTGGCGGCAGGAGGCGGCAACCACCACCCTACGGTGGTGGTTTGAGCTATTCTTTTCATTATTCCTCTTTCTAGATACATTTTACAATGCTAACTCCAAATAATCACACACACACACACACACAAATACAAACACATATAGACAACAACCTAGTGGCGGATGGTGGTGGCTCATGGTGGCAGCCACTACCTCAGAATACGTAGATAGCAGAAGTCGCTCCAGCAGCTCTATTCCATCGCAACACATGAGCACATACATCAAAATACGCACACAACAGAAGAGGCTTGCTCACGGACCCACCTTGCTCGCAAACTAATTAATTCACCTCTGAGGCATACGACTCAGTAGCAACAATGGCGCTACGATTGGCGGTAGGAGCATGACGACATCAACCATGTGCCGGGAAGCAGCGTTAGCCGTACCGCCACCTAGAATGGCCGACAACGACCGTGAAGCAGCAGAAGAAGGTGAAGGGGAGTGTTGTTGTTACGCCGAATAATGGGGTAACGGAGTTCGTTGGTCCCTGAGGTTCACCGCTTCGATGACAGAGGATAGCGACGGTAAAGCTTTGCTCGGCTGGAGGCTCACGACGTCGGTTATGATGAGACGATGAAGCGGCGGCTGGGATGCATCGATTCACAGCAGCTATATACATGGAGGTTACGGGGTGGCGGCGCCGGATAATGGAGAAGAAGGGTGATGGCGGCTGTCATCTCTATTATGGTTAGGGTTTACTGCATGAGAGTTATAAAGAGTATATATATGGGTCTTAACAGGCGACGGGAAAGGGAGCCGGGTTTAAGTCCCGCTCCACTTAAACTTATACACATTTACATATTTGGCCCCTCCCCATGAA